>NW_027179775.1:352500-360000 GCF_036669935.1 Montipora foliosa
TAATTTTATCAACAGTAAAGTTCAGTTCTATCTTGGGAAGGAAGAACCCAATGTCGATCACGTTCTAAGAAGACTTCAATTTTTGTTGTATTTATTTACTTTGCAACCGACGCGAACGGATATCCCCAGGCACAGAGGACTTACATATGTTTTTTTTTTTTTTTTGAGTTTGTTTTAGATAAATAGACATTCTCGCGCCAATTCCTACTGGGCTTAGTAGATGACTTCAGTGGAGACAATTATTTAATCATCGTTCCCCTCCCTTCAATTATCTTTCTGACCCTAAGCCTGGCAGGCGATTCGGAGAGAATTACTTGGTAGATGTGTCAAAGATATTCTCAAATTTTCTGGCATCGATATATTGTGTAAGCCCCACAGTACTAGAGTTGCTCCAGTATCCGCAGCCAGAAATGCCTCAGTTTCAGTAGATGAAATATTGAAAACAGCAAGTTGGTCTTCAGAATCCACTTTTTTTAGGATTTATTACAAACCTGTACTTTAGAAGTCACAATTTGCGCCTAGTGTGCAATTCACAACTGAAAATGCAGTAAAGTGTAATTTGGCTCAAAGGAAAACAAAATTGTGGTTAGAGCCAGATGTGTTTTTTTTTTAAATTATATTGCACGTGGCTTGCTTCGAAAGCTTATGGGATCTCCAGGCATGATAACGAGGTCCCTTTTTGGTCTCTTATTCTTAGGTGTTCAAGGCTTCTTACCTTACACAATAACGCGATTACGTGAAATTGGCTTGAAATCGCGTACGATCGTGTAATTTGCTTATTCCTGCGTAATCCCACTTTTGCACTTTATTTGAAAACTGTCAGCGGTCTTTTTTTCCTAAAAAAACTCTTTGAAAACCATTCAAAACACTCCATTTGTATGGAGGTGATTTATCAAAGCTGAAACTATTATTGACCATGCTGCTGACAATAACATTGGTTTCTGCGTTCTCACGGAAACATGGCTGACAAACCTGGATTCGGTTTGTATCACAAGTCTTTCTTCTCGTGGTTATCTTTTCAAGAGCTTTCCGCGGCAATCAGATCGACCTGGCGGTGGCACCGGCATTTTGTTTCATGACTCTCTTGTTGCTTTGTTTGTGGCTGGAAAAGAACATGATTCTTTTGAATTCTCTGACTGGATCCTCAAAGCCTCTAATCGCTGAATCCGAAGTATAGCTCTCTATCGCCCTCCCAGCACTTCTATACTTCGGTATTTTTGGATGAGTTTTCCACCTACCTTGAAAATGTTATTGTGTCCTGAACCGCTGATGATAGCAGGGGACTTCAATTTCCATTTGGACTTAATGCATAGTAATAATTCAAGAAGATTCAAAGAGTTACTGGAGACTTTTGGTCTCTCTCAATATGTAACGGTGTCCAGTAGGCACGCGATCGTGAACCACTACTCAAGAAATCAGGCCTTGAGTTAACTTATAAAAAAATCCGTCCGGTTAGCAATCTGCCTTTCATCTCTAAGGTTGTTGGAAAGGCAGTTCTTACTCAACTGCTTTCACATTGCGAATGCAATGCTCCTTTACGTAAATTCCAGTCAGGCTTCCGAAAATTCCACCCAACTGAAACTGCCTTGCTTAAGGTTCAAAGCGATATTCTCATGGCTATGGACAATCACGAAATCACGCTTTTAGTGCTTCTCGATTTAAGGACGTTCTCGCCAAAATCTACCTTTATCTCTCTTTGAGAGCTACATCATATCATAGATCTCGTCTAGAGTTAGATCATATCTCGTTGAGAGAGTCATCGGAAGTCAGTAAGCAAATTGAAAACGCCAAAGCTCTACCCAGGGAAGACTTACTTGGCTGAAAACCGAAAGACAAAAAAATCGTTTTTCCTCTTGTGGTCGACTATAACCCTCATTTACCAGTATCTTATATACTGAATCGCCATTGCGTTCCCAGATTTTCCCAAAGGGGTCAATTATTCCCTCTTGAAGAAGACCCAAAAACATAAAATAGATCTTAGTAGGGCCTAAAAGATCCATTTACAGCAATAATAATTATAACACTCCCGCGGGATGTTTTAAATGTAGGAACAAATGCGATCTATGTAAGAATTATCTGGTAGAGAATAAGATCTTTCACAGCGGATGCACAGGTCGTTTTTACTCTATAAGACAAGAATTAAAATGTAGGTCGAAGAATGTCATCTATTTAGTCATCGGTAAAAGATGCAAGGTTCAATACGTAGACTCTATGTGGAACAAATTCAAGGTCAAATTTCGGATACTTAAATCGGCCATGTTGACCAACAAGGCCACGTGATAACGATACCGTTAATAATATGGATAAGGTTTTACTCACAAGAGAGGCTTTTTGGTGCTCGCAGTTATGCACCCTCCAAGCTAACGGCTTGAACAAAAGATCCGAATTTAATTCAAAATATAGAAGAAGGTTAATTAACGGTTGGCATTTTACATATTCATCGGAGTAATTGTGTAACCAGTTGGCCTTCTCTTCAGCGGCGCTCAAAGGCCCTTGTTCATGATTTTGTTAATTTAGCTAAAGTCGGGATTCTCATAAGCCCTATTTAGGGATTTTATTTCAATTATCTATATTTTTCTAGAGGCCCTGGGCGGGGATTTTGTTGTTTTTTGCACCAGCATTATTCCAGAGGCTTCTCTTGGGATTCTGTTTGTGCTCTCTGTAGGGTTACCTCATTGCATGATCTACATACGTCCTTTTTTTTAGCCTTAATTTCGGTTTCGGGAAATAAGGCTTACTTCGGAATAGAGTTAGCTCTTTCTTTTCTCCTTCTTTTTTTCTTCAGTTTTTATTTCACGCATTGTTTACTTATTGAGTATTTTTGTAACTTAGATTTGTATCAAATTTTATTTGTACATATTACGTAATACGATTATGTGAAGACACTGCGTTGTCTTACACTTTTTTTCTTACACCTTTTGTCTTATATTTTTGTATAAATAACACAGGATTAATCTTAGTTTTTACCAGGTAATCTCTCTCTCTCTCTCTCTCTCTCTCTCTCTCTCTCTCTCTCTCTCTCTCTCTCTCTCTCTCTCTCTCTCTCTCTCTCTCTCTCTCTCTCTCTCTCTCTCTCTCTCTTTCATGATGACTTGGAAATAAATGTGCCATTCTTTTGCCAGTTTTTTTTCCCGGCGTTTTTGTTGCCATGTTATTTTAATTAATACTTGAAAAATATTTTTCAAAGTCAAGTGGACTACTGCACGACTGATAAAACAACGCGAATATCAGTCATGCTGTAGCCATATTTCATAATCAATTTTGACTGATCACGGTCTTCTCTGATCCAAAGCTGTGCAAGACTTAATCGTCCACGGTTTTTGCAAAGGTTTTAAAACTTCAACTTCAATAATGCTTGAAGTAATGCGTGACATATTTCAGTCGCGTTACCTGCGCAGTAACGTTGCGAACAAACAATTACCGCGAATGTCCTCAAGTGCCGCTTTCAACACAATAGACCATCAGATTCTCCTTAATGTCCTTGAAAATGATTTTGGAATTACTGCTTCAGCCTTGGACTGGTTCGCATCTTATTTGTCCGATCGAAAGCAACGAGTTCTCATGAAAGATCAATCTTCTGGTGATTTTCAATTGAACTGTGGTGACCCACAAGCAACTGTTTGGGTCCCGTATTGTTCACTTTTTCATGTTTCTGGCTCTATCGCGTAATTTCTAACCGTCTTTTCTCTGTTCACTAGACCCTCCGTGAGGGTACACTGGGTTGCCTGTGGTACGTGCAGCCCCGGAGGTGGGGGGGGGCTCAAGCTTTTTGTGACTCCTAAAGGAGACCAATCTGGGCGTGACTTAAGCAAATTTTGACCTTGGCGGCTTAAAATATTGGCGCTTTACCCGAAACACCCTAAGCGAGACCAAAATCCAAAATTTACACCCCTAAGCGAGACGACGAGCATCCCCGTCTGTTTCATATGGGAGTACCCCCCCCCCCCCCCCGGGCTTGCAAAAACTAACCAAAAGGTAATTAACAGGTCCTCACACGTTCGTACGACGAAACAGATCCTTTTCTGAAGTTAAAAACCTGGCTACTGGCCTAACTCTTCTTCCTACTTTCCCAACCGCGAGAAAACCGCGGTAAATCAGCCATCGCCAAAAAATGTTTTTTTTTTCTCAAAAAATATTTAAGTTAGGGGGAAAAAATACATCATTTTAAAGCTAAGAAAATAAGCTTTCCAACAGCATATAACTTATTTACAGAAAACTGAAACATTTTATAAAAGCGAAAGTTGAACGAAAAAATTTAAGAAAAATAACAGTAAAATATGTTTTCTAGGCAAAATTTGGTCATTTTAGCGTTGATTACGAATTTTTGGATGCAAAACTAATATTTTCTGCAATTTATCTGCCTTCTTGGACATAAATTCGACCGAAAACTGATAAGGCACGAATATTTTTAGATTTTTAGGAATAATAGATAACGTGGTTCAATGCGTAATGTGATAATGCGATAAAAGTGTCAAATTTGCGACCCATTGCTAACGGCAACGGAAGCGATCGCATTACGAATAATTAACCTCTGTTGCCAAAAACCACTCAAATAACCGGTCAGTGTAAAACGCAGACTGCAGACTGCAGACCAGGGATAAAATGCAGACTGAGGGTAAAATGCAGACTGCAGACTGTGGGTTAGTAAAATAATAATGAAAAAAGAGTTATAAGAGTGTTAGTAGCCGTTTGTACTTTCACACTGAAACCCCAACACAGCTCCCATCGCTTTGGTTGCCCCACCGCATGTTTTATCGAACTCTGTAAGAATTGAAGCTGTTTGAATCCTTGTTGTTGTTTGAAAAAGGACAGTTTCGTTAAGTGAGTTGCTTTTAGGCAAAGAAGTCACCACCCCGTAATTCATATGCCCAAGATACCGGGTTTTTGTAAGTTTCTTTTTCTGTCAAGTGTGATAAAGTTTGACAATGAAATGAGCGAAGTCAAAACAAAGATCACAATCGCCCAACTCTTGTTTATGCAAAGTCAAAATTTACTCTCCACGACGTGTACGACGTGATTTATCACCAGGTAATTCCATCATTTTGGAAATAACAGCTACTTTATTATTCATCTGCGTCAAAAGTTTTCACTGATTTTGGGGCTCATTTTCTTGAAACTCAAGCACGCTTCCAACAGGCTGTGAACCCTTCCTGCTTACAGAGCAATACTAAAAAACTTCTCCCATATCACATTTGAACCTTAAGCTCGAAAATTCAATACACAACATGATATTATAATTCACAAAGGCAGAAAATACCACAGAATCCTTTTCCAGCGAAAATTTTATTGAAACAAACAACATATTTGCTCTTAGAGGCGAAAACCTCTTCCTATTTGATTGCGTGCGTGAAGACAAGAAACTCAATTGTGTCAAATTACCATGTACTTCAGGTAAATACTGCTCACTTTGATTTCGTCTCGACGGGCGATAGATTGTTGTCGAAGTCCAGTACTCGTCGCTTTTGAGATTCATGCCTAGTTTATCCAACTGACTTTCCATTATTGAGCTCCATAAGGGTATATTTTGTTTAAGGATCCACTAAAACGCCATTCGCGTTGCATGACTTTCGACGCCATTGCAGGCTAAGTTAATGATTCTACTGTGTCCACAAGAGAAATCTACGCAGTTCCACTACCCTCTCGATCCTAAGAAAATACGCGCAGAAGGCTCTATACACAAAGACACTACTTACCAGGGGAGTGACAGGCAAGACTTTTACCGACACGGAAAAAAAAAAAAAAAAGAAAACAAACAAACTAAACGTAGACCTCGACTGGGTTTGCCTTATAAGGCAACCCAGTAATAAGCATGCCGATGACACGCATCTCTATCTCTCGTTCAGGCCAGATAGTGGTTTTTCACAATACCGTGCCCTAGCCGCTATTGAGTCCTGCGTTTCTGATGTCCATGCGTGGCTACTTCCTTTAATCGCCTGCGAATAAACGACTCGAAAACCGAATTTTTAATTGTTGATTCGCGCCAACAATTGTCAAGTATGTATTAGATATATTTTTGTTCTTTGGAACTCATTTTCAATTCAATGTCCCATTTTTAGTGTAAACTATGTTTTTGAGAGATTGAAAAGGATTATGAGTGCTATTTAGTCCAAAGCAAGAAGAAGACGGCAACCCTTTGAGTTGAGCGCAGTACTGAAGTATATTTGCAGGCCGTGTTATTGTATTGCTTATACGGACGGATTCACTCACTTGTCATATGCATTGGTTTCAAACTGGTTTATTCATCTAAAGGAATATTTGTTCAAAATTTGAAAATAGTTACATTTTAATTCTTGATACGGATTCAGTGAAATTAGATAAATGAGAGTGATAAATAGCCAGAGGCGTCTTGCAGTAAATCCTTTTTGTAAGCAATGAAAGTTTGTCCAAGCTCGGAGTTAATGCGTCCCCTATACTTTTTACGCGAAGCGTGATGGGGCGATTTATTTTCTCGTGAATTCGTGATTTAATTGTTGTTGTTTTTTTTATTTGTGATTCGTATTAAAGATGGTAAGATCTTTTCATGTCCACGTGGACCAATTTCTTTTAATTAAACGTAACCCGAGAATAAAGATTCGAATTAAAGGTGATTCATAATGAATTCGTAATGAATGTCCGGCCATTTTATTGTTTTGAAAATGTACGCATTGATTTTGAACGGATTTTTCTTTAGATGATGAAGTGTAAATTGTAAAATGTGTATAGTTTTCAATGCCTGACAAATCTTTGCCCTGTTCCGAAGCAGGGCGACGGCGGCTTTAAAGTTTGGTAAGGCTTGACAACATTTGGTGGGAAAAAAATCACCGTGCGCACTTGTATCACGGAAATGATGACAGATTTCCTCGGAAAATAAACAAAAATTTGCCCAGTGCGTGCGTGACCTTAGAGAGAGGTGAATAGTTCTTCCTTTTTATGTGAAGTGTATGAACTAACTATTGTTCGTTAATTAGAGAAGTAATAGTTGGAATATTGACCACAGACGGTACATACATGAATACAACGGACTAACCGTGCGGGAAAAACAACTTATACCACAAATCATACGTCGTGGTGAATTTATCGACAGTCCATTCTAACTCAGGAGACCAACAATTGAATTTTCAGTAGAAAACAGTCTTCTACAGCGAACGAAGGCGAACGGAGGCGTGCAAGCACGCAAATCTTAGATTATTTTTCTTACTCTAAAAAAGAATAGAAGTAGTAAAGGGTCGCATTAGTTAGAAATCGAAATGTGACTTCATCAGAAGACAGACGGCTAAAAGTTCAACTCGGAATAGGCCATTTCCGAGTTCATATCCGCCTCCTCTTTAAAGCGAGTCTAAGTGCAAAGTTTTTGTGATGGTGATTAGTTCTACTTTACATATGAATGAAAACTAATTTTTATAAGAAAAAATTCGCACTTAGACTCGCTTTAAAGAGGAGGCAGCAGACATGAACTCGGAAATGGCCGTATTAAGGGTCTTTGTGCATGTACCGGAAATCATCGTGTTACTTGGGATTAGT
>NW_027179775.1:390000-415000 GCF_036669935.1 Montipora foliosa
TATATGAACTGCGGATATGAAATCAAGTTAAGCTATGATCTTCGCAGTTATGAAAGCAATTCCTCATGGGACCATTAGAACCCACAAATGACCAGCTCCCAACGTCAGTGGCTTCATAGCTCAGTTGGTTAGAGCGTCGCACCGGAATCGCGAGGTCACAGATTCAAACCCCGTTAAAGTCCTGAATTTTTCAGGCTTCTCTACGCAATTGCAAAAATTGCTTTCATAACTGCGGAGATCATAGCTTCACTTGATTTCATATCGGCATTTCATGTACCATTTCATCATTGATTGATTAGAATCCAAAAATGACCAGCTCCCAACGTCAGTGGCTTCATAGCTCAGTTGGTTAGAGCGTCGCACCGGAATCGCAAGGTCACGGGTTCAAACCCTGTCGAAGTCTTGAATTTTTCAGGCTTCTCTCCGCAATTGCAAAAATTGCTTTCATAACTGCGAAGATCGTAGCTTCACTTGATATTTCTATCCG
This sequence comes from Montipora foliosa, assembly GCF_036669935.1. Taxonomy (NCBI): domain Eukaryota; kingdom Metazoa; phylum Cnidaria; class Anthozoa; order Scleractinia; family Acroporidae; genus Montipora; species Montipora foliosa. The sequence goes on from NW_027179775.1 coordinate 390,488, forward strand.
TAAACTAATTTGAAAAACGGATTTTTCTCTAGTCTTATGTGGAATTGCCCATCTACAGATTTTTTTTTTTAACTTAAAGCTGTCTTATCATTCTGTAATATAAAAAGACTTGCTGCTGCTGTTCTTGAATTATAAGCCCCTAGAGCTGCAATCTAGGGTGTTTTTAGCAGGTCATACTGTTCCTATGGTAACCTTTTGTGTCACACAAATGATAACAACGTGTTCACCAATGATTAGCATCAAGTCATTGATAAGGAGTGGTTATAATAACCCACCAAAATCTAACACCTGGAAACTGTTTTTAGCTACCTCAAGAACAGTTCTGGATTAGATTCTGGTTGTATACAATGTATGTTCTGGTCAACGATTTAAATAAAATGGAAATCATATGTTTCTCAGTCTAACCCCATTAAAATATGCTTCTTCTGTTTGTCAAGCCAGGAGAAGAACTTTTCCATGTCTAAAATTATCAGTGGCGAGATTTCAAGATTTTGGAAACTTTCATGGCTGCGGTTTGCCCAATACTAGGAAGGAGCATGACTTCCTCAAGTCCTTGAAACATGAGCTTCTTATTATCATGAAAACTTCTGGTTGAATGAGCCTGGGACTGAGGGTGAACTTTATTTAAATGATGAAACCTGGTTTTGATCTGTTGGACTCCATGGGCTGCTTGTGATGCTGTTATTATACCATTTGCGATCTTATTGGCCCCCATTCCCTGGACAACACTTTTTGTGGCGCAGTTACAAATCTCTTGCCCTTTGTCGTTGTCAACGTTGTTTCCAGTGTTGTTCCCACCTTCCCTATATGGGAGAAGAAGCATGCTGAGGTCATTATGCCGTAATAAATGAAGTGTGTGAGGAATACTGAACAATATTATTGTTCTTGTACTCAAGTGGTTGTACACAATTACTGTTCACCGATAATGATATGGAAGACACTTATAAACACTACATTTTGTAACAACCATTTCAATTTTTATAATTGCTTTATCATCCAATTTGAATTGGCTGCCGCAAAATATAGTGTTTGTCAGTGAATAATCATGTTGTAGAACAGACGTGATTGTTCAATGTTCCTCTCATGCATTTTTATATAATTTGTGAGGGTCATTAAAATATCCATACCCACATCAAGGATGGTCGTTGAAAATTGCGAGAGGGCAGAGGGTGTTAATAGCCAAATGTTTAAAAGGAAAGTATGAAGCTAAACTGGAAACTCAAGGTGGGGAGGGAAACAAACCAAATAACAATCCTTGGTGGAAGTATTGATTTTTTTTTTAACCACACCTTTTTGTCGTCACAAATCATTTATTACTTGAATGAGAGCCTTTAATCTTGTTTACATGAGTAGACAGCCTTGGAGTTGATCCCTTTTCCATCTTATTAATAATCCATCAAGTAATAAAAAGAAAATCCTAGTGTTCTCATGATTCCATGTTTGTTCCTTACTTTTAGTTTTGATTGAAAATACATAGCACAAACTTTGTTAACAGTTTCATCACATTTTCTATAAACCTTGAATTTTTTTTCCAAAATACTCGGCTACTGGTAAGCATAATATTTTCAAATTTCCTCTTTATATTTCAGTAAGATGCGATTTTAAAACACTACTAGTGTGTTCGTTATAAATTTTAAATGACAAAAACGTAGAAGTGGTTGATTGACAAACAAAATTTGCTTGTTGCAATTTGTTGCTGCATCTTACTGGCTGATAATTTTATTCACTACTGTCACCAAAGAAACAATCAATTTTGGAAACAGCAATGCTGGGAAAACCTTTCTAACCACTACTCCAGGCCTCATCCAGTCATCTGTCTATAAACACGTTTGAAGAACATAAAGGTTTCAAATGAGTGGTATAAAGCTTATCCATACAAAATGTAGACATATACACAGAGCAAAGTCTTTCAACATGGCTTTGTTATACCAACATTGATTAAAGACAAGGTTGTGAAAGCTTGAATAATACAAAAGTTTACAATGCAATAAATATATAGTTAATTGCCTAGATCAAAGAACGATCCTTGTGAATGTGTAATTTTTATTTATCTTCTGTACGAGTAAGTAATACTTTGTTGGAATGTTATCATGCACCTACTAGTATAAACCTTATTTTTGAGACTGCCTTGGCTTGTGGCATACACTAAAAGATATGTACAGCAGCTTTCATAAACATTTTATTGCCCCCTTTCGGTGCCAAGATGGTTCATCAAATTATGGTAATTTATCTACAGTAAACAATAAGCAAGTGTTACCTATATCCTCGGATCTCCCTTCTCCCATGGGGAGGAGGCCAGCCAGGAAGGAAAAAAGGCAATGAAGTAAAATTCTTCTGTATTCATTCGTAAATCTGTGCATTTCTTCTGTGGAAAAAATTTACTAAACATAAATGATTTATTTCCCCCGTTCTCTTGTGCACTACTCAAAACAAGATTTGAAACATGGTCCCCACTTGTAAAAACAAAAAACTAATTAAGACGGTAAGGAATGTAAATGTTCTGACAGAATAAAACAGGAACCATTTTCCCCAGGTACTGCGAAAAAGACACCATAGTTCAATACAGTACCGAGCAGAACTTTCTTTCAGATTTGAATTTTTACCACAATTGCCTGTAATCTCGTCATCTGATTGGCTAATTTGCTATTGTCCATAAGAGTCTAGACAATGCTGTATTGCTGTACGCGCAATGCTCGCGTCAATTTGTCACGCAATGTAGTAGCCAATCAGGAACGTTTATTTTGGGAAATAAACCAATTATATTGCGAGAAAGTTATAGACAACGCTTACTCTCTCTTTGTGCCATTATTTTGGTCACACTTTAAAAAGAAACACTTTCTTTGGAGTTTAATATCGGGGTAAAAAACAAATCGAAAGTGGTTCAGCATTGTCTGTTCTCTTATCGACAACGGTATTCGCCATCACAGTGGTCAAAATTTGTTGTGGACTCACCCAGCTTCGACTCGTGAGTCCACAACATTTTGACAATACAGTACAATACAATACATACTTAATTGACCGCTCCCCATAGGTGCTTTTCAGGGCCAATAAAACACAACAGCAACATCTGTTAAGAATCCCAACTTTCCGGAGGCAAACTACAATAGTTGGCTATCTACAAGTGCAGATAGGACTACCAGGATCAAATTCAACGAGTGGTCAGAACGGGTCTTGAACCCGTGATCTCCGGATCTCGAGGCAAGCGCCCTGTCCACTGGGCCACACTGCCTCTCTTTGGCCACTGTTGTAACGCATATCGTTGTCGATAAGAGAACAGACAACGCTGAACAACTTTCGATTTATGATCTCGAACATAGCAATAGCCGCATGTTCGATGCTAATGACATTTCTGTTTTGCGCATTGTGTCAATGGGGAGTTCTACGACGCGACGGCAACGAAAACGTTACGAATTTTGCATAATTAATGAGCAAAAGTACGTGCATTTTTAGTTTTTGTACATTTCTTTCACGTTTTCGGCAAATCTGCGACGTGAAATGACCAATTTGTCGTAGATTCAATACTGCACCTCCTAATTCAGTTCCTGGAAAGTTACACTAGTTTTTAGAAGTTGAACAAAACGACACAATGACGAAAAAGATTAATAAAGCTGAATTTGCAATTTTAAATGAGGTTTTCGTTACCGTCGCGTCGCAGATCTTAAAATTCCTAATAGGGAGCTTAAACAGCGACAACGGCGACGGCAACGAGAACGTCACAAATTTGCATGTTTAGTGGGCAAAAACAAGAGCTTTGCACACCCTGCACGTGCGCTTTTCGCTTTTGTCCATTTCTTTGCCGTCGTCAGCAAAAAAAAAAAAAAAACAACGTCAAATAGCCAAATTTGAGGTTTTATGAAAAACGTTAGCACTTGAGGATAAATTTTCATTTTCTCCCCTAATTTAACCGCCGATCCTACTAGTGCCATTTTTGAGGAATTACCACACCCTTGTCATATTAAAAAGGTTGAAATAATCAGGAAGTGATTACAATAACGTGAATTTATATTTTGAGATGACGTTCTCGTTGCCCTTGCCGTCTTCGTTGCTTAAGGTCTCTTTTTAGATTTGAAATTCGAACATAACAAACTCTTAAAATTCTCATCCCGGCTCTCGATTGCTCTACTATATTTCCGTACTAAATCTAATTGCGCGTGAATATAGAGCAGAAAATAACAGCACATAAGGCCGCTTGTTACGAGCTCCAGCTTGCTAGCTTTCGGCACATCTGTACTTCAAGTAAATGCTTGTTATTTATATTTCCCCCGGTTTATTTCTACTTAAATAAAAATCTGGCGGAAACGACAACCCTTTCGAATCGTTTACGGCAGTCTGATTCAACATTGCTTGAACTGAACTGCAATACAACCTCCTATAGCCCTTTCTTATTTGTATAAACACTCGCCACATCCGCCTTACTGCTTTAGGATCGATGTATTTAAACGAATCGGCCTATTCGTATGAATGGGCCAACCTGGAATGATGTTATTTTAGCCTCGCCCAGGGTCTTCTCCCGACGAGCCGCCCTTTTGAAAATCGTTGAGGAGAAGACCCTGAGGACGAGGTTGCAGTTTGGTGTTATCCCTTGGTATGGAAAGTCAAGGTAAAGTTCTCGCTAATCCCGGGTTTCATTACAAGTTTCCCCCAATCCACGGTATATTGCAATATCATATTCGGCTAAGAAATCGTCTGCTCTTGACCCGATACCCAAACCTCTGTTAGTCAAATGTATCGATGTCCTTCTACCAGTGATAACTAAAATGATAAACATTTCACTTGATAGTGGTTATTTTCCCTCAGCATGGAGAGAAGCCTTAGTTTTGCCAACTCTTAAGAAGGCTGGTCTTGACACTGTTTTCAAGAATTACCGGCCTGTAAGCAATCTTTCCTTCATTTCAAAAGTAACTGAAAAAGCTGTGTTTATTCAAATTGACAATCATATGAAAAAACACGATCTTTACCCTTCGCTACAATCTGCGTACAGAAAGAACCATAGTACAGAAACGGTACTTTTGAAAGTTACTAACGATATTCTGATGAAAATGAATTCTCAGCATGCTGTTCTACTTGTCTTATTAGACTTGAGCGCAGCCTTTGATACAGTCGATCATAGTTTACTTCTGCGTAGACTTCAAACTTCATTTGGAATTTCTGGAGCACCATTGGATTGGTTTACCTCGTACTTGATGGCCAGAAGACAACGTGTTTCTATTCCCGGTGTTCTCTCTGACAGTTGCTCTGTTGATTGGGGTGTTCCACAAGGATCCTGTCTAGGTCCCCTATTATATATCATCTACTCTTCAAAACTATTCCATGTAATTGAAAGACATCTTCCAAACTCTCATTGCTATACGGATGATTCACAATTATATCTTTCCTTCAGGCCTGACGTGTTGTCTAGCCAACAAGAAGCTACATTTGCCATGCAAAATTGTATAAAGGACATACGCTTGTGGATGGAACATGACAAACTCCTTCTCAATGATGAAAAAACGGAATTTCTTATCATAGGAACCCGACAACAGTTAACTAAAATTAATATTTCTTCGATTACCGTGGGCGATTCTGATGTAATGAGATCGTCAGTTGTGAAAAATCTCGGTGTTTTTATTGACGACAAGCTGTCGATGAACTACCACGTAAACAAAATTTGTAATACATCATTCTATTATCTTCATAACATTATGCAAATAAGAAAACATTTATAAGATTACTGTAACAGCTTACTCTACGGACTTCCACAAGTACAAATTGAAAAGTTACAAAGAGTTCAGAATGCAGCTGCGAGACTAATTTTTAAGGAACCGAAGTTCAGTCATATCACACCAGTCTTATATCAGCTTCACTGGCTTCCAATTAAGTACCGCATTGAATTTAAAATTCTGCTCTTTACCTTTAAAGCTATTCACGGCATAGCACCTGACTATATCTGTAAATTGATCAGTCGGAAATCATCAACTAGATATTTACTCAGATCTAGCGAAAGAATTATGCTTGAGACTCCTAGTGGCAAGATACTCTCAACACTTGGAGGAAGAGCTTTTTGTTACGCAGCCCCGAAGCTTTGGAACAATCTGCTCTGTAAAATATCTAGTCTTGACTCTCTTTCAAGTTTTAAGTGCGAGCTCAAAACACATCTTTTTAAACAAGCTTTTAATTTGTAATTCTTATACATTTTAACTCGTCAAATATTTATTGCTTACCTTGTGATTGTTATTGTTATTATTATCATTATTATTATTATTATTATTCTTTTTTTTCTGACTGATATTATCTGCATATATATATATATATTTTTTTTTTTTAAATAAGAGTGGCTTTTCTTTAAGGAGCTTATCTTTATTTCCAATTTTTTTTTAGTCAGAACGCTATCATGACATGAATTTTTCTTACTACAAATACGAATATCTTCGTTAGTTTATTGTGCTTCGTACTAGTCTCTTTTTTAATGGAAATGAGTTGTAAATAGGTTTTAATAGTCTTCTTTTTGTTTTACTTCTTACTTGTAAATAGCAATTTGCTTGGATTATTATTATTATTATTATTATTATTGTTATTATTATTATTATCTATACATTAATTTATTTTTAATTATAACTGTTTGTAATTTTATTTATTTTTATTTATTTTATTAAATTGTAAAGCGCATTTGATCATGTTCGCCATGAAAAATGCGCTATATAAGTTTCAATTATTATTATTATTAATTTTTTTTTTCCGATTCCCTGATGAATCAGGAATTGAGATCAGCGAAAGGTGGGAACGAAACCAAAATAAAAGCCACAGCGGGACTCATTGCACTGTTGTCGTTCAATTACAGTTGTGTAATGTTGCCAAGTTTACCTTTAAAAGTAGTATTGAGATAAATTAGTACTACTTTAACGTAGCTTTGAAAAATGTTTCTAATGTGTCGCTTTCAATGCATTTATTTCTAGAGGTCTTTAATTAAACGTAGAATTGAGATAAATTATTACTTGTAACTTTAACGTAGCGTTGCAAAACTTTTCTTAGGCGTCGCTTTCCATGCTTTTATTTCTAGATTTCTTGATGGCAATGAAATAAGTGAACTCCATGAAAAATTGTTCTCAGGGCTCACAAGTATGGAATGGCTGTAAGTATAGTGCCCCAACTATATATAAACTTTCAAAAAATATATCGTTAAGCGCCTGTTCGTTTTAAAAAAAGATTTGTTATTAGTGACTGACACACCTGTTTTAAATGAAATCTAGGAAGTAGTTGATAACCCCTTCAAGTCTACAACTGAATTGCATTTGGAGCTTGGCCTTTTAACCTACTATGTCATTCCACTGCAATTTGTGCTTGTTTTGTGTTTCGTTTGTTTTCTGGTACAACTTTTAGTACCATTTTTTTGAGAGAAAAAAGCACATCTAATAATAATAATGACAGTAATAAAACGATCGCTACTGACAGAAGCAGTCGTTACTTTTCAAGTATTAGAAATGGCAAGATATCGAGGGAATTCGTAATTCTTAGGTTTGAGTAATTCTTTTATAGATCTCAAACAGTAATTCAATTTGAGAGCTCTCAGAACATCATAAAAGTGTATTGATTTTGAATAATGTGAAAAAGAAACCTTTAGTTCATGATACGTTTAGAGAAATCTTCATCATCAATACATACATACTTAGTTGCCGCTCCCCTTTGGGGCTTTTCAGGGTCAATGAAACATAATTAACGAAACGACGGAACAAAGCAACAACAACAACAACTGAGAAAAGGCTGTCTCCGTAAAAGCAGTCCGGTCGATCTGGTTTGAAAAATATATTTCGCTCATTTCTTGTGTATTTCAAGACTTTCATGTGCTTGTACTAAAACCGCAATCCGCTTGATCGGATCTTTTGAATTATTCGAGTTTTGAGGGATTTTCGCCCCTGGCGCTCTATATCGAGGATTTCATTTGACTCAACTTGAAAGACCAATTTATCAAGAACCAACCGTGCCTGTACAAAAAGGAAAAAAGGCTATGAAGTAAATTCTCCTGTATTCATTCGTAAATCTGTGCATTTCTTCAGTGGAAAAAATTTACCAAACATAAATGATTTATTTCCCCCGTTCACTTGTGCACTACTCAAAACAAGATTTGAAACATGGTCCCCACCTGTAAAAAAAAAAATAATTAAGGCAGTAAGGAATGTAAATGTTCTGACAGAATAAAACAGGAACCATTTTCCCCGGGTACTACGAAAAAAGCACCACAGTAAGCGGCCCAGTTCTAGACCACTTTTTGTGCAACGTCTAATTTTTGCGCCACAAATGAATCTGAATAAAAAGCAATTGCTTCCAAAGGTGGCTTGATTCCTTGCCTGTCGTCCTGCCAAGTTTTGAGTTTACAGCTACTATATACAATGAGCAAGTCGAGTTGACACGAAGGTAGGTGAATTTGGTTTCCACGAAAATGTGTTTGTTTACGGCTACTCGAATTACATGGTCTAATTCAAGTTTATATTTTATCCGTATAAAAGACCCAAATAGGCTAATTCTTGGCATAAAGAACGTAGAGTGATAAAGCTTTCAGTTAAATATAAACTTTTCCTGGCCTATTTTATTCTTTGACGTAACCGCGGTGACCCACCGCGCACCGGTGGCTCAGTTGGTTGAGCATCGGGCTGTCTTGCGGGAGGTCGTGAGTTCGACTCCGGCCGGAAAAATACTCAGGGTCTTAAAATAACTGAGGAGAATGTGCTGCGATAAGAGTAGGGGACGTAGTCCCCGGTGTAGTGGTCTGACCTTATCTGGACGGGGGCATCTTCGAGTTTCTTAAAAATAAATTGTAAACTGTGTAATAAGCAGTCTAGCTAAAGTCCTCCGAAAAACCTTTTAAATTAGTCCTGAAAAGCCCCGAGGGGAGAGACTAATCGCTTCACTTCAAATTCTCTCCTCAAAATTGCCCTGGTATTTTTTCGTATTTGCCTTTTCTCGGCCACCCTGCTCACCGTCGACAACACTAAAAAGCGGTCATAGATATGTATGGAGTATTCTTGTCAAATCATTTGTAAAAGTAAAACTGTAATGGGGTGGCATGTTCTGACAGTAGATATGAATTAAAACTATGAGTTCTGACTTACCGGAACCCGACTCATTTTTTGGCCTCGCTTGCCATGGAGCAAATAGGAGAGAAAAAATAGGTGTGCAAAAAACTTCCTTTTCTAACATGAAACAAAGCTCGTTAAGGATACTTTGTGGGCGAAGTATCAAACACAAGCCTTATTTGTGACTTAACAACAAAAATTGGTGATAAAGCGTTGTTTATTCTGAGGAATCGAGCGCTATCTTTTGTGGCCGATAACTGGGCCCACGAACGAAGCGTCCATTTTTGTTATTACTCGGGAGAAAACAGCGTTGAGCAGTCGATAGCTTTACATGTGTAAACTGAATGCTGAAGCTAGTTGTCTTTGAAATTTCAAGTCCTTCTGGTTATTCCAAGGTAAGAAATACAAAGTTACGTTTTTTGTGGCCGAGAACCGGGCCCCGTACTGCATAGTTCAATACAGTAACGAGCAGAACTTTCTTTTAGATTTGAATTTTTACCACAATTGCCTGTAATCTCGTCATCTGATTGGCTAATTTGCTATTGTCGATAAGAGTCTAAACAATGCTGTATTGCTGTACGCGCCATGCTCGCGTCAATTTGTCACGCAATGTAGTAGCCAATCAGGAACGTTTATTTTGGGAAAGAAACAAATCATACTGCGAGAAAGTTATAGACAACGCTTACTCTCTCTTTGTGTCATGATTTTGGTCACCCTTTCAAAAGAAACACTTTCTTTGGAGTTTAATATCGTGGTAAAAAACAAATCGAAAGTGGTTCAGCGTTGTCTGTTCTCTTATCGACAACGATATTCGCCATCACAGTGGTCAAAATTTGTTGTGGACTCAACCTGCTTCGCCTCGTGAGTCCACAACATTTTGACAATACAATGCGATACACATTTAATTGACCGCTCCCCATAGGTGCTTTTCAGGGCCAATGAAACACAACAGCAACATCTGTTAAGAATCCCAACTGGCCGGAGGCAAACTAGTTGGCTATCTACAAGTGCAGCTGGGAAGTTGAACCAGGGACTACCAGAATCAAATTCAACGAGTGGTCAGAACGGGTCTTTTTTTTACTGGGCCACACTGCCTCTCTTTGACCACTGTTGTAACGCATATCGTTGTCGATTAGAAAACAGACAACGCTGAACAACTTTCGATTTGTGAACTCGAACATAGAGATTCAATACCGCACCTCCTAATTCAGTTCCCGGAAAGTTACAATAGTTTTTAGAAGTTAGACAAGACGACACAGTGACGAAAAAGATTAATGAACCTGAACTTGCAATTTTAAATGACGTTTTCGTTACCTTTGCGTCGCAGATCTTAAACTTCCTAACAGGGAGCTTCAACAGCGACAACGGCGACGGCAACGAGAACGTCACAAATTTGCATGTTTAGCGGGCAAAACCAATAGCTTTGCACGCCCTGCACGTGTGCTTTTCACTTTTCTCTATTTCTTTGCCGTCGTCAGCAAAACAACAACGTGAAATAGCCAAATTTGAGGTTTTATGAAGAACGTTAGCATATGAAGATAAATTTTCATTTTCTCCCCTAATTTAACCGCCGTTCCGACCAGTGCCATTTTTGAGGAATTACCACACCTTTGTCATATTAAGAAGTTTGAAATAATCACGAAGTGATTACAATAACCTGAATTTATATTTTGAAATAACGTTCTCGTTGCCCTTGCCGTCGTCGTTGCTTAGGTTCTCTTTTTAGGTTTGAAATTCGAACATAACAAACTCTCATCCCTCCCCTCGATAGCTCTACTTTGTTTCCGTACTCAGAAAATCTAATTGCGCGTGAATATAGAGCAAAAAATAACAGCACATAAGGCCGCTTGTTGCGAGCTGCAGCTCACTAGCTGTCGGCACATCTGTACTAAAAGTAAATGCTTGTTATTTATATTTCCCCCGGTTTATTTCTACTTAAATAAAAATCTAGCGGAAACGACAACCCTTTAGAATCGTTTACGGCAGTCTGATTCAACATCGCTTGAACTGAACTGCAATACAACCTCCTATAGCCCTTTCTTATTCGTATAAACACTCGCCACATCCGCCATCCTGTTTTAGGATGTATTTAAACCAATCAGCCTGTTCGTATGAATGGGCCAACCTGGAATGATGTTATTTTAGCCTCGCCCAGATTCTTCTCCCGACGAGCCGCCCCTTTGAAAATCGTTGAGGAGAAGGCCCTGGAGACGAGGTTGCAGTTTGGTGTTATCCCTTAGTAGCAGTTTGAATAGTGAATAAACACCTTTGGTGGAAACTCAAGCTAAAGTTCTCGCTAATCCGGGGTTTTATTACAAGTTTTCCCCAATCCACGGTATATTGCAATATCATATTCAAAACTGTTTTATCCGATTCCCTGATGAATCAGGAATTGATATCAGCGAAAGCTGGGAACGAAACCAAAATAAAAGCCACATCGGGACTCATTGCACTGTTGTCGTTTAATTACAGTTGTGTAATGTTGCCAAGTACACCTCGTAAAGTAGTATTGAGATAATTTAGTACTACTTTAACGTAGCTTTGAAAAATGTTTCTAATGCGTTGCTTTCGATGCTTTTATTTCCAGAGGTCTTCATGACAATGAAATAAGTGAACTCAGAGCTCACAACTTAAGCAAATATTAAATTACTTACTTTAGGTACATTTTTGTCACATAAAAAATAAGATTTCAAATCATCTCTAATTAAATCAAACATTTCTTCTACATTTGATGAGTCAGAATGTACCTTTACTTTTGAATTGTGATACATTTATTTTTCATCTGCTTCCCATTGATTGGTATCTTCTCTATATTTTTTAAAGTAAATAATTTTTTTGTGAATGGTAGTATTTTTTGTTTTTTCTTTCTTTGAGATGAAAGTTGGTTGGATTTTTTCTTTTTTCTTCTTTAATTGTTGGTGACTTTTATATTAGTTCAATCAAATCCATACTTCTTTGAATAACCTCGAAGAGCGCTTTTCCAGTGATGGTTGTTCGAGAACCTTCTTCCTCTTTCTCTTCCTCTTCACCTTCTATGTTATCAAATTTAAGGTTTAAAGTTCTCACAAGTTTAAAGCCTATCTCTGTTTCTCCCTTTTAGCTTTTCCAGACTGATAGCCAAGTTCGTCCTTCAACCTCGTTCCCAGGGTCTACATTGTCATCGAGGACAGACCCTGGTTGGGTCTGGTCACGTGTCTGCCAAAATCTGGGGAATCTTTTGAATGCCTGTTTGGGGAGGGGTGGCAGTGTAAGCCCTGTCATCGTTGCGAGGAAGGGAATCACAACGCATTTGATTTTGTGGCCAGCCGACCGCTTTCGCCCTGTTGCGGGTCAAAATATAACAATGACTCGAGCAGAATTACGTGCCTAGTGTTTCTTCTCCAGGGGCCGAGTCCAAACCTTGGACCTGGGACACTTGGGAGTTTTGTCACTTGACTGATAGGACCTTTCGTAGAATATGTGCTGTTCCCTTTAATGTTGTCTTCTGAATTTCCCGGAGGTTAATGTTTCCTGGAATTTCCCTCCTAAGCTTTTCTGAGCCTTTCTTAACCACTCCTTCTTGCATTCTAGAGTAAAACTTGTATCTTTCAAAAGGAACATTCTTCAGCGGCTGGCAATAAGCAGCAAAACTCTCTAACACCGACTGTATTCTTTCACGGTTATCATCGCTAAACGTAAACGTCAAGAAAAAATGTCTAGGTTCGGCTCCTCGATCACTGTCAACAACGTCGCAATCTATACGATCTCGGGTTCCTGATGCAATTTCATAGCTACCGAATAATTTCTCCATGCTTGCTCAAATTCCTTCCACCTTTCTGCCGCGTTTGAGTCCTGAATATCAAGCGATGCTGGCGGTGGCAAAGCAAATAAGGCTCCACTTCTCGCGCTCGAAATATCCGAAGACGAACTCGAAGACTGCTCAGCTCGCCCACCTCCCAGCATTTCAGCAAAGATAGTTTACGTAGGTTGACGGTAACCTGATACAAGGAAACGGACGGTGCAGTAACGGACAACTCACATTATAACAAGCAGCAACCAAAAACTATTTAATGCAAATACTCGATCAACTTTTATACACAGGTTCATACATACATACATACATACATACATACATACATACATACATACATACATACATACATACATACTGATTTGACGTGGAAATACACTTAGCTTGAGAGCTAGTTTACAGATATTCCACCCAATAACTAATGAAAACCTAACAACTAAAGGCTGGTTTCCAAATAGTCGTCCCTGTCGCTAGAATCGTCTCTGTCGCTTGACAAGAGCTTCCCGTGGTGAAAAACGACAGACGCGATTGAAGCGATTCTTGCGATACCTTGGTTTCCATTAAATCGTTTGTATCGGATCAAACGATAAAAAAGACTGGCACTAGGAATTTTTTTGCCGACTAAATCAAAATTTAAATGGCGGCAGTCAATCGAAGAACAAGACTTTTGGCTTGTTATTTGCTTCTCCGTTTTATTTTGCGAAGAAGAAGAGAGAGAGAACATCGAAGAAAGCATCGGTTTTGGGTTCGCCCGATATTCCCTTCCCGACCCAGAAGGCACGCTTTTCACTTTCTTCAGATAGCGTGTATAGCTAGTGCGAATGTTCTTATACTTCTTCTCGGCTTCCTCTGCAGTAAGACCGAATTTCTGGCCAATCGTTTCTCAGGCGTTTTCTCTGGTTCTTCTGTTCTTTTAATCCTTCGAAAATTTGTTATAAAGACATTCATAACGCTGTATTTCTTCCCTAAATGTAGAGGTGTTATTCGAGTTGCTTGCCGCCATTTTGAAGCGTGTATATGGACGTGAAGTAAGTAATCAGGGGCATCATGGGATATGTCCCAACGCTTCTGTCGCTTCTATCTTTTGAACCCGGTTTCCATTAAAAATATGCAATCGCTTGAGAGTCTTTTCCGGTCGTCTCTCTCGCAAGGATGGAACTCGAGTCTATCTCGGACGACTAATCGTTTCTGTCGCAAGGATCGTCCCGGGAAAGGTGATCGCTAGAGCGTTTCCATATGATCGTCCCTGTCGCTTCCAAAAATTCGAAGCGACAGAGACGATTGTAACGACAGGGACGACTATTTGGAAACCGGGCTTAACAACGCTAATATCACATGGGTTAAAATTACAAATTAAATACTGATTAAAAACCTTTTTAAAACTGTTATTACAATATTACCGCCGCAATCAAAAAATACTATTAAAACTAACGTTACAAATCTACTAATCCCCGAAATTTAACGATGTAAATCTGTTTATTATTTCTTTGGTGCCCGCTTTTATTCTAATTTCATTTGAGAGTTCATTCCATTTCTTGGCTGCAAAATATCTCCATGACTTGACTCCATATTTGGTGGTGTTAACTTAAGGTAAAGATAAAGCATATTCTTGGCGCCTAAGATTGTACTTAAATGAGCGTAAATTAATAAGTTTCGTAATTGCCCGTGGTGCTTTGTTCGATATGCTGTTATGTATTGTCAGTAACATGTCTTGAATTCTTCGAGATTCCATGGAGGGTAGTCTTATCCTTTCCAAGAGATGCTGATAAGATGCATGTCAAATAGTCAAAGCCTAACGATGGTATTTGATAACATGCACGAGCATTCGTCACAGTGCTACTTTCTCAGTTTGAGTTTAGATTGTAAGAATGCAGGAACTTTCTTGTATGAAATAAGTAAACATCAAGACAAGCCGTATAAGTGTGTTTTACGATAAATTCACGTCACAGTTCTTTCTTTCCTCTTTGTCTGTTTCGCTTTTTATAATTTTGAATAGAAATTAACTAAAAAAAGAAAAGGTTTTGTCCGACGCGAACTTCCAAAGCTAAAACAGCTGCAAGTTTATCATTATGCAGTCAAGTTATGGATGTGTTCACTGCAGAAAGAATTGCGTTAAGGAAAAATAATAATAAAAGCCTTTTCGCCATAGAGATATCAAACGCTCCTCCAATTTAAGAACAATTTAAGTCAAAAACACAGTATTGATACCTAATGCCATACCCTTTTTTTTCTCCATTTCGCGTCGTCCGACCGACCCAAATTTTGGGCATTTACAAAAAAAAAAAAAAATGTTAACAACGTTTTTAAGCCATTTTTATGTCACACAGGAGTTTCGGTGGTTGATCCTTTTTCGCAAGCTGTCTTAATTTTGCCACAACATCCGCCAACTTTTCCGCCATATTGATTTTGGGCTCACGTCTTGTTGTTTTCCTGGCTCCACAGCTATGATGCCGGGGTACCAGGTCTACGATTCCGAGAATGCTTATGATTTTTTTTTAGGTTTTTTTTTTTTCCATCCGACCGACCGACCCAATATCAGGAAACGCATTCGACGGTAAACAAAAAAAAAAAGGGATGGCCTAATGGTACTATCGTCCACTTTCGTTTGATATTACCGCTCTGAGATCTAAGCCGTTATGATTCCCCTGGGAACTTATTGGGACTAACAACAACTGGATTGAAGTTACCGCTTGGTGTCCCTTGGTAGCAGGTTGAATAGTGAATGAACAGCTCTGATGGAAACTCAAGTTAAAGTTCTCACTAATCCCGGGTTTTACTATAACCTTTCCCCAATTCACGGTATATTGCAATATCACCAGGATATTGCAAACTGTTTCATCCGATTCCCTGATGATTCAGGAATCAAGATCAGCGAAAGCTGACAACGAAACCAAAGAAAAGGCTACATCAGGACTCATTACACTGTTTTAGCTCAATTAGAGTTGTGTAATGTCGCCAAGTATGCCTTAATTAAAGGTAGTATTGAGATAAATTATTACTTGTAACTCTTAACGTAGCTTTGCAAAATTTTTCTTAGGCATTGCTTTCCATGCTTTTATTTCTAGATACCTTCATGACAATGAAATACGTGAACTCCATGAAAAGGTGTTCTTAGGGCTCACAAGTCTGGTATCGCTGTAAGTATAGTGCCCCAACTATATATAACCTTTCAAAAAATATATCATGCTGCTCCTGGTCGTTTTACAAAGATTTGTTTGGCTTAGTTATAAGTGACTCACACACCTGTTTGAAATGAAGTCTGAAAAGTAGTTGATAACCCCTTCAAGTCTACAATTAAATTGCATTTGGAGCTTGGCCTTTTAAGCTATTATGTTATTCCACTGCATTTTTTGTTTGCTTTGTTTGATTGTTTTCTGGTACAACTTTTGGTACCATTTTTTTGTGAGAAAAAAGCACATCTTATAATAATAATGACAGTAATAAAAGGATCGCTACTGACACAAACAGTCGTTACTTTTCAAGTATTGGAAATGGCAGTTTATCAAGAACTAACGAACCTGTACAAAACAAAACCAATGGCGAGTTACTGAACTGAGCCTAATTTCAGCGATCTCCAAGTTTTCGGTCCATATTATATACTGAAAGGCTCGTTGACAGGAAACGTTGCACCAACCTCACACGCAAACAACTCTTTTCCCTACCTTCCCAACCGCGAGAAAACCGCGGGAAATCTGCCATCGCCAAAAAATGTTATTTTTCTCAAAAAATATTTAAAGTTAGGGGGAAAAAATACATCATTTTAAAGCTAAGAAAATAAGCTTTCCAACAGCATATAACTTATTTACAGACAACTGAAACCTTTTATAAAAGCGAAAGTTGAACGAAAAAATTTAAGAAAAATAACACAAAAAATAGTTTTCCAGGCAAAATTTGGTCATTTTAGCGTTGATTACGAATTTTTGGCTGGAAAATAAAATTTTCTTCAATTTATTTACTTTCTTGGACATAAATTTGACCGAAAACTGATGAGGCACGAATATTTTTGGATTTTTTGAAATAATCGGATTAGCGATCAATGCGTAATGTGATAAGGTGATGACAGTGTCAAATTTGCGACCCGTTGCTAACGGCAACGAAAGCGATCGCATTACGATAATTAACTTCTGTTTGCCAAAAACCACCCAAATAACCGATTTTTCGACGGAAAATTCATCCCAGAGGATAAAACTATTCACTGGACATGTAATAAAGGTAAATATGTGCGAGCGAAAGCGAAAACAAGCGAATATTTTGAGGGAAAACACAATTCTGTGAGATCAAAGGACCATGTGCTCCAGACACGCAATTGTATCGCTAAATAATTAATCTTACCTTTTCAGCGATTTTAACGCTTGAAATCCCATCCAATGAGCCACAAATCCTTTTCTTTATCTATTCCGAAGCATGTAGTATAATTTTTTGGCTGAAAAACTTTAGAAAAACCGCTTCGCGAGAGCTCCGCGATCGATTGAAAATTTGGTCATCGCATCGGTTCAAATTGCCTGAATTAGAATGGCCGTCATGTAGGCGTAATGAAAGCTAGAATGCCGAGATTTTCAGGAAAACTGGGGCTATATCTCCCCAGTAAACACGCTAGATTTCAGCGCAATCGATGAAAAGGACGCTGAGCTACAAATCTTACAAGAATGAATCCTGAAATAACCATTTTCGGTGCGGACTAGGAAAAAGAGACAACCATCAATAAACGAAAAAGACATTTAAACGCATTACTGGTTAATTGAAGGAAAATAAATCCTCTTTTTAACGGCTTCAGCTTGGCTTACATGCCACAGATGAACGCTAATCAGTGTTCGAATTTCGCTCCATGATTTTACAAGAAAAGGACGGTCTTTGCTCTCCAAGCACTGGATCCCTGAACGTTCAAATTCAAGTTTACGTATCTAAGTTGCTTTTTCTCTGCCATTATCATTCTTCCATCGACGTTTTCATTCGAAAAAATGGTGAACATCAATGAAGATTGCCGCCATATTTACCTTTTGGGACAGCCGCTAACCAAACTCAATAATGGCACTTGTGAGGTACAGTTGACAGCTAGGTGAGGAGGAGTGTGTCGGTGAGGATTTAGAATTTTATTGCAATAAGAGTTGTGAAATCTAGAATTCATCCAAGCTAAACCTGCACACAATTGCAAAACATCTCTTAAGAGGACCTCGTCTCAGGACCCCCTAAACTTCCTTGTAATCGGCGCTAACACGCACAGTCTCAACAATGATCCTGCTTATGTGCATGGCCCGTTACCTCTCGCCCAAAAGATGATTGTGCTATTGGTTATATTAAAGTTGACGAATCTGTGATAGCAAAAGTAGATGTTTATCTTTTATATGCTGTACTAGGAGTTGTTTAGCACTACCTTTACCCATAGACTTGTGCCAATCTCCCGGAGGCTTTGGCAAGCCCCAAATTACCTTACCGAATGGTTCATAGCTTTATCTTAATTAGTCCTAGTTCCTTGAGGGGGTGGTTGGGAAGGACGCTGACGTTTCATATTCATAACTTTGAAGTGGTTGAACAAACGATCAGCAAATTTCGTGACATTTCCTAAAATTTCAATAGGATTTTGACATGTCAAAATTTTGTTTATTTATTTTTGTCTTCGTTTACGAATTTTTAAAGAAAATGTCGTTTCTTTGTTGACGTTATTGGTAAATATTTGACGAGACTCCCTCACTTCCAACTCAAAATGGCGTATCTCCAACGTCATGTGGCAACGGAATCATTTCCAAAACCGTTCTACGTATGAAGATTCATAAAATTCTGTTAAATTTCTAAAATTGAAACCGATGGCAAAGAAAGTGTGGTCAACGTGCAACACTGCAAACGTGGGGGAGATGATAGTGAAACAGGTTAGTCGAATGCTCTTACATTTATTATTTTTTGGTAAAAACCTATTGATTATTCCATTAGTAACAACCAATAAACTAAAGCAAATGTAGACTGTCAGTAAAATACAGAAAAAGTCTTGAAGTATGTAATAAATCCATATTATTGGTATGGTCTGCACATTTAGACCAAGCGGTCCTTTATAAAGGCATTCTAAGCAGTTCTACTATCTTGACTAAAATGATAACAATAAAAATAAAATCCGGTTCCCGAACGTATTACTGAGAAGCAAAATATGTTTAAAAATACTCTAGAAATCCGAGGTTGGTTAAGGTAAATCTAAAATTATGAACGATAATAACCACTTAACGCCTCGAGGTAGGCATAGAATTGACCCGTGAACGAAAAGAGAACAGGTTACTTTTCCCATGAGCTGAGTCGTGAGCTGCTGGGTTTGTCACTTACGAGATGCTTTACAGTTCTGTGCAGGTTAGTGAAGGAATTCTAAATTTGACAACCTTTAAACTTATTGCAATGAAATTCAAAGTACTCACCGACACACTACTTTCCTCAGAACCTAAAAGTGTATTATTGAGTTTGGTCAGCGGTTGTCTCAAAAGGTAAATATGGCGGCAATTTTCATTGATATTCACCGTTTTGTCGAATGAAAATTTCGATGGAAGAATGATAATAATAATTAATAATATAATAATTTATTACTTATAAAGGTGGGGCCTATACAGTTAGGTTAAGGAATACGGTGTTAACCCCTCTCCCCCAAGCAACAAAACTGTAGCAAGGAATCATGGGAAGAATAAAGACACGAGGTTGTTGTTGTCCGCCATTTTAGAATGTGTGTGTTTTTAGTGTGAGTCCGAATCCATGCTTCCGTCCGCTCTGTGTGCAACATTTGGGGGCCTGTCCGGGAGATATGAAAGAAAATAAG
Organism: Montipora foliosa; assembly: GCF_036669935.1. Taxonomy (NCBI): domain Eukaryota; kingdom Metazoa; phylum Cnidaria; class Anthozoa; order Scleractinia; family Acroporidae; genus Montipora; species Montipora foliosa. Next base: position 410,112 of record NW_027179775.1, read on the forward strand.
ACAACGTTTTAAGCAATCGATGAGGACGGGAGCGAGGAGACAAGGAAACAAGTTTTTGAAATAGCTGAAATCGTGCACACGTTCGCGAAGGAATCAACACACGCGATGGAGATCGAAGACATACAAATGGAGATCCAGAGTCATCTCTGCCAGCTAAAGGTTGAGGATCTAGGAGTAATTGCTAAGACTTTAGGCTGCGGTGACAGTGACATTAAGGATAAAACGAGGAAAGGGCTTGTCAGATTGATCGGGGAACATCTCGAAGCCAAATTGAAGGGCAGCGTGGAGCAAGACACCGAGTTTTTGGAAGATTTCAGGACTGGGATAATGATTTACACACCTTGGTGTCCACTGCTCGAGGATGTAAGCAAAAAAAAGAAGTCGGAAGTCTCTCAATCGGAACTAGAAAAGGTGAAGTTGGAATATGAGGTGATTAAACAGAAATTTGAGGCATTGACCATGGGTAAAGCACATTCACCGGAGAAGGATGTTGACAACAAAGAGGAGGTGAAGGCGAAGGGTGAGTCAAAGTCATTATACTTCCAACCGAGTGATTTTAAACGAGAACTAAAGATTATTGGCCAAATAGGGGAACCAGGGCAAAAGGACAAATTGAGTTTTGTGAGTCTAGTGAGACAAATTGAAGGTGCATTGCAAAAGGGCTACAAGCCACAAGAGGTTGTTGATGCAGTGGTCAGGGCTATTAATCCAGGGATGAGATTACGAAGCTATTTAGAAGGACTGAGTGACTTAACATTCCCCCGATTAAGACGTATTCTGAGATCCCATTTTCAGGAGAAGAGTGCGAGTGACCTGTACAGACAGCTATCAACTTTAGTTCAGGAGCCACAGGAACATCCTTAAAGCTTTTTAATCAGAGCCCTCGATACAAGACAAAAAATCCTGTTTGCCTCGCAGGAGGTTGATACTCAGTTGAAATATGATCTAAAGCTAGTACAGGGAATGTTTTTACATGCAATAGACACTGGTCTTCAAGATGAGGCCATTCGGATCAGGTTGAGACCAATATTAGAAAAACCAGATGTACAGGATGAGGATCTAATTCAACAAATGAATGTAGTAGTTTCAGAAGAAAGTGATAGAAAATCCAAACTGGGTTCTACCCCTCGTCAAAGGAACCCAAGGGTGAACGAAGTGCATGCATCACAAGGGGAAGGGGGATCCATCCAACAAGGGGCAACCGCTAAGAAGCTTAACTCCCTGGGGAAAGAGAGTCCTAGAGAAGAGGAGTTCATGGTGGCACTACAAGCGGTCCGTTCAGAACTTACCACTTTAAAAGAATCAGTTGAGAGAAATCTAACCAACGAGGAACGTTTCACCAGGCCCCTACCTGTAAATCAGAATCTGCAAGGGTATCAGGGCCCAAGGGGCTGTATCGACTGTCAAAAGGAAGGAAAGGGGCAGCTGTGCGACCACTGCCACATTTGTGGTAGTAGTGACCATTGGGCCCGTGGATGTCGGAAACGGAGATCAGGGCCGGGAAACAGGCGGGGGCTACAGCCGAGGGACAGGAAGTACCCCGCCCCAGGACAGATTTATAAAGTCCCACCAATGTGCTAATTGTCAGAGGATTGCAGCAGGATCCCAACAATGTTTCAAACAATGTCTAGGTTGTAAAGCAGTTCGTTATTGTGGTCGAAGTTGTCAGAAACATCACTGGGACAGTCACAAGGGTCTCTGCCAAGCGATCCAGCAACTGGAAGCTAGGAACAGTTCGCCAGTACTTCGGGGGGATGGTTATGTATTTGCTAGTCATTTGACACCCAGGCAGCGTGTGGTAGTTGCAAGGTTGGTTGGCAAGAAGTGTAAGGTGTCATGTGTTCTCAACCGAGTCCCAGTCGAAGCCCTTTGGGATACGGGTGCACAGGTGTCTATTGTGTCCAAGAGCTGGCTTGAGGAATATTTGCCTTCCTCAAAGTTAAGGAACATTGAAGAGTTGCTTGGCGAGGATGTAGGACTGAACTTAAGAACAGCAAATGGTGGAACCATACCATTTGAAGGGTGGGTGGAAGTACAGTTTCAGCTCTTGTCGGACACAGAGTCATCAAGTTCTCTAACTGTACCATTCCTCATTGCAAGAGATGAGTTGGAAACTCCAATCATTGGGTACAATGTAATAGAAGAAGTACTGAAGGATAGAGAAACCGAAGGAGGCAGCTCCATTGTTGACATCATGAATACGGCGTTAAAAGAAGTAGCACTGGAGAATGTTACTGCGTTGGTTGATTTGGTGCAAAATGCAAGTATGGAGGACATGGGTGTGTTGAAGAATGGTAAGCGCAATCTGACGGTATCACGAGGGCAGGCAGTGACAGTACCGTGTAGAATTAACTGTGGATTTCTAGAGGAGAGGACACCAGTGTTATTTGAACCAGACCCAGGTATGCCTTGGCCAGCGGACTTGGAAGTTGTAGAGCAGCTCCTCACCCTACCGCGAGGATCGCCGCACAGGGTGAACATTACAGTCCGTAACCCCTCAAAGCGTAACGTAGTCCTTGGCCGGCGAACGCTACTGGGACACTTGCAGCTAGTGCAATCGGTTACCCCTTTGGAAGTAGTACGAAAGGACCTCCCTCGTTCGGAAGCTGGGGATCCAAAGGGAACAGATGGTACCTCACTCCAGGATGGAAACCCATCGGTACCCCAACATCAAGTAAACAAGGAAGTTGCTAATGAAAGAAAGTCCTTCAAGACACCAGCCGTGGTGTTAGGTGACCTGACAGAAAGTCAACGCCAGTTGGCCATGACCATGCTAGAGGAGGAGGCGGCGTCATTCTCCCAAGATGATGATGATATGGGACGGATAGAGGGACTTCAATTAAATTTGGAGTTGTCAGACACCACTCCAGTCCAGAAGAGCTATTCCTCAATTCCCCGTCCCCTGTATGCTGAAGTTAAACACTACATTGAAGATCTGCTCAACCGGGGATGGATAACTAAGTCTCAGTCAAATTATTCATCTCCCGTGGTGTGTGTAAGGAAGAGAGATGGAGGGTTACGCCTGTGCGTGGATTACAGGGAGCTGAACCGTAAGACAGTACCAGATAGGCACCCAATACCAAGAATCCAAGAGACACTGGATAATCTTGGAGGGAACTCCTGGTTTTCAGTGTTAGACCAGGGAAAGGCGTATCATCAGGGTTTTGTTGGGGAAAAGAGCAGACACCTGACTGCCTTCATCACACCTTGGGGTCTGTATGAATGGACTCGGATCCCATTTGGGCTGAGTAATGCACCAGCAAGCTTTCAGCGGTTCATGGAAGATTGTTTGGAAGGTATTCGCGACGAGATTTGCATTCCTTACTTGGACGATGTCATAGTTTATAGTGGAACGTTTGAAGAACATGTGGAAAATTTGCGAATAGTGTTGAGACGCCTGTGCAAACATGGTGTGAAATTGAAGCCAAGCAAGTGTAGTCTGTTCCAGAGAGAGGTCCGCTATTTAGGCCGAATTGTAAACCAGTCTGGACACAGTATTGATCCCGAGACTACTAAAGCGGTCACGAGTCTTAGAGAATCTATGCCAGAGACTGTGGGTGAAGTCCGTAAACTAACAGGACTATTAAGCTATTACAGGAGGTACATTAGTGATTTCGCCAAGATTGCAAAGCCCCTTTACGATCTTCTTAAGGAACCTGAAAAGAGAGGACAGTCGCCACGGGGAACTCAGAGGAGAAGTACAAGACCAGTCAGAAATAAGGGACAAGTATCATCCCGGGAGCCAGTCAACTGGACCAGTGAACACCAAGCCGCAATCGATAAGCTTATCAGTGCTATTAGTAACCCACCTGTGATGGCTTACCCTCAATACACCCAGCCATTTATACTTCACACGGATGCGTCAGAACAGGGCCTTGGGGCAGCACTTTACCAGAAGCAGGCCGGTCAACTAAGGGTAATTGCTTACGGATCTCGTGCGCTAACTGCAGCGGAACGGAACTATCACCTTCACTCCAGTAAGCTGGAATTTCTGGCACTTAAGTGGGCCATAACTGAACAGTTTCGGGACTACCTGTATTATGCCCCGCACTTCACGGTCTACACAGATAACAACCCGTTGACCTATGTCTTAACTACGGCGAGACTAAATGCAACTGGACACCGTTGGGTAGCAGAGCTCGCTGACTTCCACTTCACGATTAAGTACCGACCAGGGACGGCCAACCGGGATGCTGATGCTCTCTCTAGGATGCATATGGAACAGTTCATGGACATGTGTACTGAAGAAGTAGAACCGCATTGGATTAAAGCCACAGTGGAGGCCCTGAATGCCCAGCAGAAAAGAGATCCAGTTTGCTTCCTATCGCTATCCTGTCAGCCAAGTGAAATGGGACACATTATGAATGTGGATTATGAACCGAGGGTGCAACCTCTCACACCTAAGGAACTGTACGAGGCTCAGAGGAAAGACAAGGTGATGAGTGCAGTGATTCGGTATAAGGAAACCGGCAAACCACTCGCAGCACAAGACAGGCGCCAGGCGTCACCTGCTGTACAGTCCCTTCTACGTGAATGGAGTAAACTCGTAGTTGGAGAAGATGGAATCCTCCAGTGCAGAAGTGGCCCTAATCTTCAGATTGTCCTTCCGCAGAAGTTTCATCGAATGGTCTACAAAGAGCTACATGAAGAAATGGGACACTTGGGGACAGAAAGGGTCCTTCACCTTGCCAGGGAACGGTTTTATTGGCCCCGGATGAAAAGAGACATTGAACATTACGTGACGCATGTTTGTAGTTGCATCAAACAAAAGAGACCAAACATCTTGCCAAAAGCACCAATGGAGACCATACAGAGTAGCACACCCTTCGAACTGGTGTCATTGGACTTTGTACACCTTGAAAAAAGCAAAGGGGGATACGAGTATATCC
>NW_027179775.1:422500-437500 GCF_036669935.1 Montipora foliosa
TATAGTGGGGATCAGTTAAATACAACCTCCATTTTTCTAATGTTCTGGCAAATTAGGCCGGATGATCCCTACCATACTACTTTGAGTAATGTTGCTAAGTTGCCGTTAAAAGTGGTATTATTGAGAAAATTTAGTACTACTTTAACTCAGGTTTGGGGAAGGTTTCTTATACATTGCTTTCCACGGTTTCACTTCTACGAGTCTTGATAACAATAACATAACTGTACTCAAGTATACAACGGCTATAAGTATAATGCCCCAAACAATGTTTAAAAAAATTATATGTCTATGCGCCTGGTAACTTCACAAAGATTTGTTTGAGTAAATTATAAGTGACTGACGCTGCTGTTTTAAATGAGAAGTAGAAGTATTGCATTTGGAGCTTGGCCTTCTAAGCTTACGACGAAAGCGGCCATTCCATGCCACTGCGTCTCTTTTTTGTTTTTGTTGTTGTTGTTGTTTTTTTTTTTGGTGCAACGTAACCTTTTATTTGACCTGGGGTTCGCATTTTTGTGAGGAAGAAACACTTAAAAATTACTTTTTGAAACCTAATAAAAAAGACAGTCTTTACTTTTAAGCCCTGTCGACACATATCCGGAAATATTTGTATCCACATTTTTTTTCCCAATACGGTCTCCAGGGTGCAAATTTTTGAATACGCTGCGAATTCGGATGCGTGTGGACGGTCGTATCAGCAAATTTTCGAATTCGCCAATGTGACACTATCGGATCCAATCTTTAAATCAACATGGCGTATCGACCGTGCACCTTGAAAGACTCTCTCGTGTAACTCGTTAACAAAACAGAGAAAATGGTTCCAACATACGACTTTGCGCATTATTAGCAAGCAAAGTTTTTGTCAAAAGCACAGGGCACTAGAGTGTGTCCGAATACGTGTGGACAGGGAAAACGATACGAAAACGATTAGAATACGCTACATGTGGACGCGGATATTTTTTAATCCGAAAAAAACGCAGATACAAAAATTTCCGGATACGCGTTTACGGGCCCTTAAACTGTTGAAAATGACAAAGTATCGAATGAATTCGTAGTTACTGGGTACTAGTAACAATTTCACAGTTGTTTCTCAAGCAGTCCTCCACTTTTACAACACTCAGAACATCATAAAAGTATATTGATTCCGAATAATACGCGAGAACACTTAGTTTTTAGTTTATGATACGTTCAGCAAAATGTTCTTGATCAATGCTCAAGAAAATTTTATCTCTATAAACTACATTTGAATAAAATACAAACGGCGGAGATAAACATTTAAAAAAATGCATTTTATACTAACTTAACATTTGGTATGCTTCTCTACATTCATTTTAAAAAGTAACCGTTACATTTTAAAGTTTTCTTATATACGAAATAAAGAGATCTGGGTACTATATTAATATGAAAAGCGATCTTAAAATAACAACAAAGCTTTGACAGTTGAAGAGAAGTGAGAAGGTGTTACGATATTAGTAACAATCAACAACTGTCTATTCTTTCTTGTTATTTTAGAATCGAGTAAACCTGTGATTGGGAAGACATGGGAATAATACCAAAATAAAAGGTGCTTTAGGACTCATTGCACTGTTTTTGCTCAATTAAATTAATGTTGATGACTGTTACTTAAAAAAAAAAAAAAAAAAGGATACGAGACGGGTTTTTAGCCGTGGGGTGCCTGTGTTCCATAGGCATCTCACGGAAAATAGCGTGAAGATAAATTTGTACTCGGTTAACTTATTTAGCTTTGCGGAAGGTTTCCTTATACATTGCTTTCCATGCTTTCATTTCTAGAAGGCTTCATAACAACGAAATAATTGAACTCCCAGAAAAGGTTTTCTCAGGACTCTCAAGTCTACGATGGCTGTAAGTTTATTGCTACATGTAAACTGTAAAATAATATATCGATTTACGCCTGGTCACTCCACAAAGAGTTGTTTGAGTTAATGAGTGACTCACAAAGCTCAGGGTTTTGAATGAAATCTCAAAAGTAATTTATAACCCTTTTTAGGTCTACAATTAAATTGCATTTGGAGAGCTTGGGCTTCTTGTAAGCTTAAAACTAAATGCCATTCCAGAGAATGGTAATGGGAGGTAGGGGTCGAGGGGACCTTCATCACGTTTCACGGAAATAAAACGGCCGTTTCCCATTTCACAGACACTACGTAAAATGACCATTTCACGTTTCACGAAAAAAAAAAGAGAACATTTTAACACAAAAAAATTTTCTTTCGTGTGTTAACAGCTACAGCCGTCTGCTCTAAAGAACTCATCAGAACGGTTACATAGGGAAGAGTCTCGCGACCTTTTGAGACGATTTTCCGAGCGAGTTTCTCCTTGTTGATTGACCAGCAAAGCTTTCAAGGCTACCGAGCGATGGATCACGTTTCCGTAAATCATGAAATCAAGATGTAATTGTTGTACCTTGCTCTGCCGAGTTATATTGTCAGCCTATTGTCATAATTTTTTGGGCTCCTACTCCCGGAAAATACATTTTAAAAAACAAACTAAAATAAAAACATGAAGCAAAATCCCAGTTCATAGTGAATTAAACACCCGATTTTCAATTCATGGATAAGTTTTCTGAAAAGTCACGGCTCACTGTAATTGACAAAATCACGTTTCACGAGGGAATGGATGGGGTTAAACGACTAACAAGAAGCGGCGATAAAAGTAACTGACTAACGTCAAGACGGAAAGAAAATACCGATTACTGACAGGAAAATATTAACCCGACAACCGACAAGGTCCGACATTGTGGGGATGTTTGTATTCGGAAATAACTGTCTTTTTTTAAAATGTCACTAGTATTTTGTATGATTTGTTTCTAGCTTAGGAAATGTCATCGTTTGGTGGGTTCTATTTCACCAGAGGTAACCTTTTTCTCCTCCTTATAGGGAACCTCCACTAAAACAGGAATATATCTTTAAAATAGTTAACATAATGTTCACAATCAAAATTGTTCGAAAGTTTTCCAATAAGAGCGTTTGTATCCGAAATAAATGAATTTCAAAAACACTTGTTTTGGTTTTTAAATTTCCCGGGCGCCGCCATCTTGAATAATTGTGACGTGTCATGGTTGCCCCATTGTTTTAAAACAAAAGCTCTTTGTGCAAATACAAAAGAGCAACCATAACACGTCACAATTATTCAAGATGGCGGCGCCCAGGAAATTTGAAAACCAAAACAAGCGTTTTTGAAATTCATTTATTTCGGATACAAACGATTCCATTAAAAAACGTTTGAAAAATTTTGATAGTAAACATTATGTTAAATATTTTGAAGTTGTATTTTTGTTTTAGTGGAGGTTTCCTTTATTGGGAGGAGCGCGGGCTCATTTCCCACCAGCGGCTTGTAATGGCGAGTGCTGCAGTATTTTCACTGCTTGTTCTGACGTTTGTGCCTGTACGGTCGTCTTTTCGTTGTTTTTCCATGCGGCCGAGTCATAAGCGAAATTATGGAAATGATCGTAACTTTGAAACAACAACAATGATATTGAATGTAAGGAGAAATGTAGACTAGGAAAAATATCCGAGTCCCAGATGGGATTTGAACCCACGACCCTCCGTGATCTAGTCGGATGCTGTTAGTGAGTTTCAAATGTGCTAGTCAATACTTGGCTGTGTAGCCGCGCGATGCGCTTCCAGTCGAGACCCACAAACTGACCCTTGCTCACCATAGAGTCTCCAGTAGCTCAGTGGTTAGAGCATCCGACTAGATCACGGAGGGTCGTGGGTTCAAATCCCATCTGGGACTCGGATATTTTTCCGAGTCTACATTTCTCCTTACATTCAATATCATTGATCGTAACTTTCTTTCAAAAAGGTAAAGAAGTCGCAATCGAGTGCCACTGTAGCTGCGTTCCAGTAGACATATCAAAACATAAAGGAGTCTGAGTTTAAAAAAAAAAAAAACATCTAACGGAATATATAGGACTGAAAGACCGAGCCTTTCAGTACGGAATTGGCGGGTTCTCATTGAAGCTATTTCGCCTGGCAAAATCCTCTGCGGGTAAATGCGAGAACTTTGCTATAGTCACAGATGGACAGTGGCAACTTTAACTTTCCAATGTGTTATCGGATGAAGGCAGCAGTGAGCTCCACGGTATACGTAAGCTTAGGTTTGGAACGTTGTATTTGTTTTGGGTAGTTTTTATGTGCAGTGGAGTTTGATGTATCCAGGTTGTTGAAAATTGGGTTAATAACCTTAGGTTAAGCTTAACGCAGAGCTTAAATTTCGTAACCGTGGGTTTGTTAATCCGAGGTTGAAATAGTGTTGTTCAAATCACAGTTAGTGGCTCGGTTAGTTAACCTTGGACTACAAATGCGGTCGACATAGGATTACTTTATGATAAACAGCCTCCCTTGAAGGCGCTAAAGCACAGGCAAGAATTTAATTAAGAAAGTAGAGGAGAAATTGTAACGCATTGATAAGTATAAGTAACTGACAGTATTCTAAGCCAGAGAAAAATGAAATCTATAAGTATAAGGTGGTGGTGAAGGAAGCCACATTCCAGTTGCACGTTGTTCTCCCGGTGCTTTGCAGCTCATGGCCCCGCTTCGTTGAGCAGAAAAGGAAGAAAGCAAACCTGTGGAATCGAGAATACTTTTTGCCCCCTAAGAGAAAGACTGGAGTCAACTATGTTTTCATTCTCTGCAAACCACTGAAAATCGCTCCTCCTGGTAGGCGCAGAGAATAATTTAAATATTTCGATGCAATCAACGAGATAGATTATTCCTCTCTTTCATTTCAGGCATTGTTTTGACCCTCTAGTGTGTCTCCGAGACAAACTAAAGCGGATGTATTTATTTCACCACAGGCGCCGTTTTGATCGAACAAAAACCATTCAGGGGCACCCAACGAGAATATAGTTCAAAACCACCTAGACATAGCATTGTTAAACGCATTTTAGCATTTAAACGGTAGATATAGGCATATTTTTATCCCCTAAAAATTTTCATCGGTTCGGATTTCCTAGCTGAAAGTCTAGTGATCCGAAAATTATAGGGAGCAAAACTTACCTTTTCAAAAATTTCAGCCAGAAAAAAAAGGCTCCCGAAAATTCTAGGTGACCTTTTTAGGGCAAAATCCGTTAAAAATGGGCAATTATACCACTTTTTAGATGTTCGAAAATCCTAGGACAGGCAGGCAAGCAAGAAATTTTACAAGAAATGTTCCAAGAATTCTAGATCTCAAATCGTCTTCCCAACAGATATTTTCCGAAACTTGACGTTGGGTGCCCCTGACCACCAAGATAGTAGATTTATTTTTAATTTTAATATGCCAAAACTCGTGTTGTCCACAGTCATACATGATGAGTGCCGTTTTAGAAACGTACCTTCCAAGGCGGCATTTTCTCGATGAACAGAGAAACGGTAAGTAATCGGCGGGAAACAAATTCACATGTAAAATAACTGCACTTTATCGGCATTTCTTAACAAAGTCGAAACAAACGATCACATTGCGTAAACAAACTAGACTTACAATGAGGTCCAAGTGCAATCAAATAATGAGTTATTTCAAGTTGTACACTTTGTGTACAGCTTAAACTGCGCGAATTACATAACAAATAATATACATGAGAAAATTACTGGATTCTGATCAGCTGAGAGCAGTGCAATTCAAGTGTAACACAATGGAAAAAAGTGAAATACCTCAGTGCAAAAAGTGTAATACCAGTTCGAATTACATATCTAAATTCTGGTTTGTGATTGGCCAATAAACAAGAGGGTTTTTGCCAGAACCAATCAAATCTTTTGTTTTCAAAACAAGCGCAAGCCCTGGATGGCGCAACTTATGGCGCAATTTTTCCCTGATCGTGTGATACGCGTACATTTCTTCTGCTTAGCCGTCTCGAATTTTTTCATGTATATCATTAATAAGTAATCACATAATTTTTCTCGTGCAATTTGGAATAAATAAGCAGTTGTAATTTTTTTCAAAGACCATCAAAATTTGCACGAGCCCGCAGGGTGAGTGCAATTTGTAGAAAAAATAAATACTCGTGCTTATTATTCCAAATTAATTGCACTCGAAATCATGTGATCACCTATACTAAAATAATACACAAATAACAAAATTACTCGATACTCATTGGCCGTGAGCAGTGCTGTTTTTTGTAAACACGGTGCAAAAAAGAGTTAATTCACTGCAAAAATAGTTAACACAGCGCAATTTTGCTTACAGATTTCTCGTTTTTGATTGGCTAATAAAACATAGGGTTTGGTAAGAAGCAATCATATCTTTTGTTTTGTTGGCGTGATGGCCGGCGTCCAAAGCAGATTTTTGCCTGCAACTCAAAACGCTATGGACGCATTTAAAAACTAAGCAAAAATCGAAAACACGAGAAAAAAGTACAGAGCTTTGGGTGAGATTGTGGAAAAAAAAAAAAGGTGTTGAGAGAAGGAATTTCGTGGGAAATTGAACAGTACGAGCCGGAAGTTACTGGAAAGTTTCTACGCTGAAGTAAAAAAACAGCAAGGAGACGACTACGAGCCAGAGTGTCTAAAAATGATGATAACAGCTCTCGACTGCCACTTGAAAAAAAATAAAAGCTATCAGCACTCTGTTGTCAGATACAGATAATTTAGCTCGCCAAAGCAAGTGTTAGAAGGAAAAGCCCAGCAACTACGTTTATCCTGCAGTAGATATCTCCCAAAGAAATCACGACAAGTTACAAATGCCGAGGAAGAGGAGCTTTGGGAAAGTGAAAGATTTGGAGCTGGTACTCCAGAAACCCTGATTTATACTATGTGGTTTCTATTCACCCAATACTTTGGCCTTAGGGGAAGGCAAGAGCACTACAGCATGAAGATGGACGACTTCCACGATGCGAAAGGTGAAGACGGCGTTGAGTTTGTGGAGTTTACGGAAGGACCAACAAAGACCAGGCAGGGCGGTTTAACTACAAAACAAAGGTCATTTCAGCCGAGAATGGTTGCTACCGGCTCCGAGAGGTGTCCTGTTGCACTCTTCAAAGAATACATTAGTCGAAGACCTGTAAATATGCAGCATACTGGTCCATTCTACCTCTCAATTAAAGCCAATCGCAGAGTTGACGACAGAGTGTGGTATAAAGTTTAACCGATAAGAGTCAACAAAAACAACTCCATGATGAAAAGCATAACCAAGGAAACAAGTCTAGTAAAGAGCGTTTCTCAAACCACAGTGCCAGAAAAACAGTTGAAAGCAGGTTGAAAAAGCTAATCATGAGCGATCAGAAATTGCAAAAGTGACGGGCCAGAGATATCTGCAGTCACTCGATGACTACGACAAAGCCGATGAACAGGAAAAACGACATCTGTCCTAGGCCATTTGAAAAAGAAATGATAATTCAGCAACACTAGTAGTACATCAAAGCCCTCAACAGATCTACCAAGATTCGGCTGGTCTATCATTTATTCCAAACTCGATGAGTTCTCAAGCTCCACAACTGCTCTGTTACTTTTAACCTTCACGACAATACTTCTCATGTGATTCAACCAAGAAAAAGGCTCTATGCTTTCCTTGACAGCGATTCAGAATGACACTACTAATATAATTTGCTTTATTTAAGCCTAAGCACTTGTTCGAGAATGGGTAGTTATTAATCATTTTTAAATGAAGTCCTCGTAGCCGTCGTCGTCCTCGTTTCGTAAGCTCCCTAGTGAATAGATATGTCGTCTCTCAACTCTTGACTTCAGATCAATTGACTTCAGTTTGACATAATTGACTTCTTTACGCTCGAACGCTTGTTGGGAGTTGAGTTAAAATGAATTTGATCGTGTTTTGTTTTTTGATCAACTTGGTAAAGTTTGTAAATTATTATGGTATGTCGATGAAATAAATTTGTTTATCACATGATACGCGTGCGTCAATTCCGAACCGGCACTTGCTCTGTAATTTTGTCACGTATATTATTAAAAGTAATCATACGACTTTCTCGTTCAACTTGGAAGTAATTTGCACTCTTGTGTTTTTTTAAAAGTTCAAATTGTATCCATCCTATGGGCTCATTCACTGTCATACAATTTTGATACTTTTTGAAAAACTCACTTATGCAAATTATATCCAAATTGAACTCGAAGTCTTACGATAACGTGCATTAACTTGCATTTTGACTCATAAACTGAGATTTACCGACAACCGACAAAGATCGAAATTATGTGACAACTGACAAAGTGATTAAATTTTAACTGACAACCGACATGCGGATCCCGCATTCAGACCCTCTTTCACATGTATTTCACGGAAAAATAAATAGGCAATTTATGGTTCACGAAAATACCACTTACCACCCTCATTCCACTCCTTTTTTGTTTTTTTGTACGACGTAACCTCTTATTTGATCTTGGGGTCCCCATTGTTGTGAGGATGAAAAAAAGAAAACAAGTTGATCCCGAATGACAGAAATAGTTATTACTTTTCAAATATTGAAAATAACAAGATATCGAGTGAATTCTTTACCAGTAGGTACGAGAAATAATTTCATAGTTTCTTCTCTAAAACTTCTCTGATATTGATTTCGAATAGTTAATATGCGAGAACACGTCGATTGTTAGTTTCTGATGTATTCAGCGAAAATATCCTTGATAAATGCTGCAGGACAATTTGATCTCTCTATAAACTGTATTTCGTTATGAAAAACCTTCATTCTTATGTGAGAAGAGCTTACCCTACTTTGGTTTCATTACTCTTGATTTCATATCATTTGTTTATTTCGTTATTACTTCCTATTTAATTGCCTTTTGTTTTAGATTTTCCACTTTTTTTACTGGGTTGCCCTATGGCAAACCCAGTCTAGAAATGGAGGGCATTTGTTCGGTGTTATTTATTTATTTTTCTTCGTTATTTATTTATTTTTCTTCCGTGTCGGTAAAAGTCTTGCCTGTCACTCCCCTGGTAAGTGGTATCTTTGTGCATAGAGCCTTCTGCGTGTATTTCCTTAGGATCGAGAGGGTAGTGGAACTGCGTAGATTTCTCTGGTGGACACAGTAGAACAATTAACTTAGCCTGCAATGGCGTTCGAAAGTCATGTAACGCGAATGGCGTTTTACTGGATCCTTAAACAAGTCAGTTGGATAAACTACGCAGGCGGTGAAAACCAACACCTGGAATCTCAAAAGCGACGAGTAATGGACTTCGACAACAATCTGTCGCCCGTCGAGCAGAAATCAAAGTGAGCTGCATTTCTAAAATAATATTTACCAAGTGTCCTGTTATGTCGAACACTGAAACCAAATGGAAAATTCTCTGGTAACTTATGGGTTCAACAAAGACAGAGAAAGAATCGAACACCTTAAGTGGATCTGTGATCAACTCTGCACAGTCTTCAGGTAATGTGACAGCCAAGAATTATTTGAAAGAAAGCTTGTCGTCCATTTTGTGCTTCATTATTCAAGGAAACGGTTCTTCATGGAAACGGCTTGATCCTGAAATTTTAGTTTGTTGTAATATTGCGCATATTTGACACGATTGAGTTTTTTCTCTTCACGCACGCAATAACAGCAAATATGTTGTTTGTTTCAAAAAATTGTTCGCTGGAAAAGGTGGCCTTTATGAATTCATCATGTTTTATTATATGTGTGCTGGATAGTTTTTATGGCAATAGTAAAGCATTTTCTTGTTATTCAAGGAAAATGTTCTTCAGGAAAGGGTTTGAACCTGAAGTACATGGTAATTTGACACGATTGAGTTTCTTGTCTTCACGCACGCAATGAAGTAGGAAGAGGTTTTCGCCTCTAATAGCAAATATGTTGTTTGTTTCAAAAAATTGTTCGCTGGAAAGGTGGCCTTTATGAATTCATCATGTTTTATAATATGCGAGCTTACCTGGATAGTTTTTATGCCAATAGTAAAGCATTTTCGTGTCAAAATGAGGTTAGCGTTTTTGTGTTGTGCTAACTTAATTAAATATAAATATACATTTTGCCTCGTGAGTTTGTTATTCTCGTTAACCAGCAATGGAAAGTCATTGCAACGCGAATGGCGTTTTGGTGCATCTTATGTTGTTTGTTTCAATAAAATGTTTCGCTGGAAAAGGATTCTGTGATATTTTCTGCCTTTGTGAATTATAATATCATGTTGTGTATTGAATTTTCGAGCTTAAGATTGAAACGTGATACGGGAGGATATTTTTAGTATAACTCTGTAAGCAGGAAAGGTTTCATGAAAATAAACAGGTCTGTTGGAAGCGTGCTTGAGTTTCAACAAAATGAGCCCCAAAATCAGCAAAAAATTGTGACGCCGATGAATAATAAAGTAGCTGCTATTTCCAAAATGATGGAATTACCTGGTGATAAATAACCTCGTCTTGGAGAGTAAATTTTTGACTTTGCAGAAACAATGGTGGGCGATTGTGATCTTTGTTTTGAATTCGCTCATTTATTGTCAAACTTTATAACACTTGACAGAAAAAGAAACTTACGAAACCCCGATATCTTGCCATCATTTGACACAGATGCTTCACTGTTTGCCAAGTAAACATGCCGCGGTAACTTACTAGTAATCACGGCGCGTAATCACTACAATGATAGACAATACCAAAACAATGTCGTGCACTGTTAGAGCTACATATTACGCAAGGACAGATTTTTTTCGTCGTACGAACGTGTGAGAACCTGTGAGCTAAGGGCCTCTGCTGGTATGACTTCTGGGTGACCCCTTAAATGGTCTTAATGACCCCCCAACTTGCAAAAATTGTCTGGAACGGTGCACGTACCACAAGCAACCCAGCGTACCCTCAGGGAGGGTCTAGTTTTCTTTAGAACTAGCAAAGCTTACCTGTGTTCCATTTTTGCTTTGATTTTACCTCTGTCAGTGGTTTACCTAGTCTTTTAAGGACAATTGGAATTAATTGTACTGCTGTGGTCTAATTAGAATCTTGGAGTAAGGCCGTTATCGGCGAAACATGGTTATAAAACCAAAATAAAAGCTACATTGGGACTAATTGCAATGTTCCTGCTCAATTAAAATGGTGTAAAGTTGCTGAGTATACCTTTAAAAATAGTATTAAGATAAGTTAAAACTAGGTAACTGAGCTTTGCAAAAGGTTTCTCATACATTCCTTTCCATGCTTTTATTTCTAGATGGCTTGATAACAATAAAATAATTCATCTCCCAGAAAGGGTTTTCTCAGGACTCACAAATTTACAATGGCTGTAAGTTTATTGCTACATGTAAACTATAAAAAAAAAAAATTATATAGATAGGCGCCTAGTTACTCTACAAAGATTTGTTTCAGTTAGTTAATAAGTGACTCACAAAGCTCAGCGTTTTAAATGATATCTCAAAAGTAAATGATAACCCTCTAAGGTCTACAATTCAATTGCATTTGGAGCTTGATCTTCTGAGCTTAAGACTAAATTCCATTCCAATACATATATAGATTGCTTTGAGGGGGGAGGGAGGGGGATGGAGGGTAAAACGTAACCTCTTATTTGATCTTGGGGTCCCAGTTTTGGTGGGGGAAAAACAAATAATAATAATAATAATAATAATAATAATAATAATAACAACGCTAAGGCTAACGAGACAATAATAATAGTAACAAATAATGGTAATAGGACTGGGTGGAGTACAATTCAGGGAGTAATTGGGAGTGTAATTTCAAAATAGGCCGAGTGCGAAGTGCGAGGTTAATTTAAAATTTCCAGCAGAAAATGGTGATTAAAATGTTTCAGCTAAACCCTTAAAATAACAATTCCCAAAAGACCTGAAGCAAGAAGCAAGCCTGTATGACTCAGGATAATATTTTTTGAAGAAATTGATCACATGAGGCAACTGAAAGAGAAAACAATATGTAAATATCAAAAACCAAAAGTTGGATAGAGAAATCAGAAATGATTGTAAGAAAGCAAATGAACAAATGGTTCAATATTCAATGTTCAATGTACAGAAATAATGGTTATAGCGATACAATTAAAAACTAAAGAAATGCATAAGGAAGTCAAACAAGCCACAGTGACAATGCTGGGTGCATCAAAGATAAAGATGAGAACAGATTGTTTGACGAAGGAGAGATAGCGCAAAGATGGGGAGAGAGTATGTGACAGAATTGTATGATGACGATAGAGAACCAATTCCACAGCTTCAGGCATCAACCGCGCAAAACGTCCTGACAGAAAAACTTGAGCATGTAATGCATGTAACGAAAAATGGAAAAGCAACAGGCCCAGACAACATTCTGGCTGATGCACTGAAAGCCTTATGTCAGCAAAACATAAAGACCATTACAGATTTGTGCAATATAATCTACAACATCGGCTATATACCAACGGATTATTATTTATTTATTCATTTATTTAACTTTATTTATACACGGATAAAACATCAGGACTTAAAGTAAAAACTAAATTGTCTTAATTACATTGCTAAGATGCTAATCTACTACTAATTAAATCTAATAACAACAAAAATAAAAACAATAACAAAGTGCCCGCTTTCTTTGAATGGCGTGTGATTAACTTAATCATTATCAAAAAGGAAAAATCCCTACAGCCGGATTTAAAACTAGCAAGCGTTTGTGCTTGCCGCAGATTGGTAGGCAAGCTGTTCCACAGCACCGCACCACTATAGCTGAAACTGTTTTTTTAGAAAATTGGTGCGTGGGAGTGGAAGAGCTAGCTTGCCCTTACAATTCCTAAGAGAATAGTAGATGTTGAACTCCGATCAGTAAACATTGATTTCAGATAATCAGGGGCGATCGAGATCATTGAGGGATTTATAGACCATAGTGGCTGTTTTCAATTCTCGTTGAAGACTAAGTTTCTGCCAGCCAAGTCTAACAAAGAGATCATCCGCACTGGCATCATTTGAAGAAGAGGTCAAAATAAGGGCAGCGCGATTCTGTAGTTTTTGTAGTTTAATTGAGAGATTTATTGCAATTCCCCCATACGACACTACAGTAATCAAAATGAGGTTGAACTAAAGCCTTATAGATGCATAGGAGCGTTTCGAAAGGAAAAAAGAAAGACCTGCTTCTCTTCAAGATGCCAATGCAGGAAGCATTTTTTTTGGAAATATGTTAATATGTTCGATATGTACATTCCAAGTTAAGTTTTGATCTATACATACTCCAAGATATTTCATGAATTCTATTTGTTTTATAGAGTTGCTGTCAATAGTAAAAGATGGGAGTCTAAAAAGTATTTAATCTTTGCCTTGAACCAATCAGCATAAACTCAGTCTTTGACTTATTGAGAGTGAGGTTATTTGCCGTTAACCATTCAGGATATGAAGCCATCGATCTTTATTCCAATACCTTAGAAGCCGAAGGCACAAAAATGCTCTGAATACTGAACCATAAGTCTCATGAGCCATGTAACCATGCTCGGTTACTTTCAACCTTCACGACAATACTTCTCATGTGATTCAACCAAGAAAAAGGCTCTATGCTTTCCTTGACAGCGATTCAGAATGACACTACTAATATAATTTGCTGTATTTAAGCCTAAGCACTTGTTCGAGAATGGGTAGTTATTAATCATTTTTAAAGTCCTCGTAGCCGTCGTCGTCCTCGTTTCGTAAGCTCCCTAGTGAATCAGATATGCCGTCTCTCAACTCTTGACTTCAGATCAATTGACTTCAGTTTGCCATAATTGACTTCTTTACGCTCGAACGCTTGTTGGGAGTTGAGTTAAAATGAATTTGATCGCGTTTTGTTTTTTGATCAACTTGGTAAAGTTTGTAAATTATCATGGTATGTCGATGAAATAAATTTGTTTATCACATGATACGCGTGCGTCAATTCCGAACTGGCACTTGCTCTGTAATTTTGTTACGTATGTTATTAAAAAGTAATCATACGACTTTCTCGTTCAACTTGGAAGTAATTTGCACTCTTGTGTTTTTCAAAAAGTTCAAATTGCATCCATCCTATGGGCTCAGTCACTGTCATACAATTTTGATACTTTTTGCAAAACTCATTTCTGCAAATTATATCCAAATTGAATTCGAAGTCTTACGATAACGTGCATTAACTTGCATTTTGATTCATAAACTGAGATTTACCGACAACCGACAAAGATCGAAATTATGTAACAACTGACAAAGTGATTAAATTTTAACTGACAACCGACATGCGGATCCCGCATTCAGACCCTCTTTCACATACATTTTACGGAAAAATAAATAGGCAATTTACGGTTCACGAAAATACCACTTACCACCCTCATTCCACTCCTTTTTTGTTTTTTTGTACGACGTAACCTCTTATTTGATCTTGGGGTCCCCATTGTTGTGAGGATGAAAAAAAGAAAACAAGTTGATCCCGAATGACAAAAATAGTCATTACTATTCAAATACTGAAAATAACAAGATATCGAGTGAATTCGTTACTAGTAGGTACGAGAAATAATTTCATAGTCGCTTCTCTAAAACTTCTCTGATATTGATTTCGAATAATATGCGAGAAAACTTCGATTGTTAGTTTCTGATGCATTCAGCGAAAATATCCTTGATAAATGCTGCAGGAGAATTTGATCTCTCTATAAACTGTATTTCGTTATGAAAAACCTTCATTCTTATGTGAGAAGAGCTTACCCTACTTTGGTTTCATTACTCTTGATTTCATATCATTTTGTTTATTACTTCTTATTTAATTGCCTTTTGTTTTAGATTTTCCACATTTTTTTTCTTTAGAACTAGCAAAGCTTACCTGTGTTCCACTTTGGCTTTGATTTTACCTCTGTCAGTGGTTTACCTAGTCTTTTGAGGACAATTGGAATTAATTGTACTGCTGTGGTCTAATTAGAATCTTGGAGTAAGGCCGTGATCGGCGAAACATGGGTATAAAACCAAAATAAAAACTACATTGGGACTAATTGCAATGTTCCTGCTGAATTAAAATGGTGTAAAGTTGCTGAGTATACTTTTAAAAACAGTATTAAGATAAGTTGAAACTAGGTAACTGAGCTTTGCAAAAGGTCTCTCATACATTCCTTTCCATGCTTTTATTTCTAGATGGCTTGATAACAATAAAATAATTCATCTCCCAGAAAGGGTTTTCTCAGGACTCACAAATTTACA
>NW_027179775.1:445000-455000 GCF_036669935.1 Montipora foliosa
GCGAGGGATCAAAGACAGGTTGTGAGCATACTTTCAACAGACATGTCAAAGGCATTTGACTCGTTACACCCACCACTACTTCTGAGCAAGCTTGAAGCCTACGGTTTTCGGGAAAGCGCTATTCAACTTTTAAACAGCTATTTAAATGAACGGAAATATCAAGTAAAGATCGGCCGTCATGTTAGTTCAAGCCGTTACGTGAGTCGTGGCGGTCCTCAGCCTTCCGCGCTTGGCCCGTTGTTATGGAATGTTTTCCAGAATGACCTATCCTATTGCCTTACAGCGAACTTGTCTATGTATGCAGACGACCATCAAATTTACCACGTAGGAGTAGACCAGGCAGCTGTGACTTTCCAGTTAAACGATAGTGCCAACTTGGCTACAACGTGGTATGATTCTAACTTACAAGCTGGACACCTCAAAAAGTACCAAGTTTTGAACTTGGGCTTCACTCAAAATAACAGTAATATTTGCGTGAACGATGCCGAAATCTTAACTAAAGATAACAGCACACTTCTAGGAGTAGTGTTAGATTCTAAGCTAAATTTCTCTGAGCATATAATCTCTATCTGCAAAAAAGCCAGCCAGAGAATTGGTGTTCTAATGGGACTACGCAATTTAACGTACTGTCACCTTGTGTGGCATTTCTGCAAAGCGAGCGACACTCGAAAGCTTGAAAGATTACAAGAAAGAGGACTTACCGCGGTTTTCAAGGACACTAATTCTGATTATGAACAATTATTAGAGAAGGCAGATCTGCCTACTCTACTAAACAGACGCTTACAGGAGCTGTGCGTCCTTATGTATAAAGTAAAGCATAAACTGTGCCCTGCTTATGTAAATAACATCTTTAAAGAACCAAATAGTAATTACAATTTGAGGCAAGCAGATTTCTCTATACCCAGGTATGAGAGAGTCACCTACGGCAAGCACTCTATTAGATATCTTGAGGCTAGGCTATGGATAAAACTACCCAAGAGTACCAGGGACGTTACAACCCTAATGTCGTTCAAAGGCAAGATACGCCAACTTAATATAAGTGAACATTTAGATGATGGCTGCGCAGGCTGTAGCCTCTGTTCATTTTGATTTCTGTATATTTTTACTATTAATCCTGAAAGTAGATAACTGTTGATATTTTACTTATTATTGTATATAGTTTTTAGCTTGTAAATTTTTCCCTAATTGGTGTCCCCAAATTTGTAAGGGATTTCTTTTCCCGGCTAGATGGCTTTCGACACTCTTAATAAAGTTTCTACTACTACTACACTGCTTTCCTAATCATATAAACTTTCCACGCAACATTTTCATATCTTATGGGAGGTGGCAGGGGGTGGCACTTCAGAAAGACAATGGTTGCTAAGGAAGCTTTTAGTCATGCAGGAGCCCTACAAAAAGGTTAAATGGATGGTTCTTTGAAGTAACTTTTTCAAAAAAAATCTGACATCACTTCAATCAAAAGGCGCATGCGCAACTAGTGCCAGACCTCTGCCGTGCGTTTCACTGAAAAAAAAAAAAAGAAAAACATATAAAACTCTCAGTAAACGAAAGGAAAAGGCGGTTTTTTTCACCGGATGGGAAACACCCCATCATTATTCGTAAACTATGGCATGGAATTTCTATTTGGACAAAAAATGGAACTGACATTTTGAAAAATATATCCAAGGAGGGCCTTATGACGTCATATTTTTTTGAGAAATAACTTTTTGTAAATAACAAAAAAAAGTAAGAAGACTCACGCTAATACCAACCTAGGGTGGCCAACAAATCACGCATGCGCACAAACATTTCACGCGATCGATTAGAAGCCATGGACAGGACCATGCGATCCACATTCCCACACGCTTGCCGTTGGAGAACAGTTTTGCTGTTCCCAACCCAGCTTACCACATATATGGCATCTGAAGCTGCCACTTAAAGGGATGCTGAAAGCACCCGCCAGGTATGTTACCAACGCCATGCTGATGAGGCTCAAAAGGCCGAAACAGCTGTCCATGGCTGCTAATTGACCGAGAGAAATGGTTATGCGCATGCGTGATGTGTTGGCCACACCGGGTTGGTGTTAGTGTGTGTCACCTTGCTTTTTATTGTTGTGTTTTTGTAAATCCATGCTTTATTTGCTAGGAAAAGGTGACCTTCTTTTCCTTTAGTGCACACTGACATGCTTAAGTTGGAACCAAACACTGTTAATGACAGCTTTGCCACCACCAACCTGCTTTTCAATACACTAAAGACGGCAGAACTATATCATGTCCTTGGCCCTATGAGTAACTTTCACTTCTATTTGCTGAAAACGTTGGATTAGTTCGTCTTCAAGGCCATTAACTCCCACCAAAAGATTCAGGAGAAAGGTCTAAGGAACAATGGAAACTTGATTGTGAAACTCGATTCTGCGGATATTGTAAAACTAAAGCTTTTCTTCACACCATTCAATGTCCTAGCACATGACTCTCATCACATAAAGTGTAGTCGTTCGCATAATGTACGGAATTGCATCATTTATGTGGTTTCCATGCATTTTTCGGGTACCAACACGGTCGACCGTTAATGCAACCTGACTTAGTTCTTGAAGAATTAATTTATTCTTCTAATTTTAAGGGATATTTCCTTTATTTTTGTATCAATTTATTTATCTATAAATTTCTTGAATTACGAAATGCTGATTGGCTGAGGCAGAGGGTATTTTTCGTCAAATTTTGGTATATGCCAGGGTAAAGTACTTTTCTTATTTTCATGTACTTAGTACATGGTTTGTTGTTGTGTTTGTTTGTTTGTTTGTTTGTTTGTTTGTTTTTTTGCAGTTCTGGTATTATTGCTCTGGAGTTGTGTTGAAGAATTAAATTAGAGCATTTTACATTGTTCAGTTTGCATCAAACTGAACACTGAAATGGCTTCTTACGAAATTGCGCAACAGCGTGCGTTTTTGCAGACCTTCTTGATAAAAGAAAATTTTGTTTATGATATAAACAAGTATTCGCAAGTTTCCTCCTAAAATTAAAGGATTAATATCACTTGTATTTTCAGAATTTGCAGACATTGCGATTGTCGTTGCGCGACTCAGGCAATCTCTGCAACTTCTGAAAATACAAGTGATATTAATCCCTAATTATACTCGATCCCATACGATTACTAATACATATTCATCCATTGATGGCTCAAGCAGGAAATATTTCAACACCACTCTGCTATGGTCTCAATGCCCTCTCTGTTATTTTACCAAGAGCTGGAAATAATTTTTCAAAAGCCAGAGTAATAAAATATTTACTATGAAGTTATCTACTTTCGTTGTGAAAGCCTACACGTATTGATGATGCAATCTTAAATAACTAAATACCTTTTGACTAATGGAATTTTTGCCGACCTTGAAAATCTTAATTATTTGTAAGAAAGACCTCTGAAACATTTTTTTTAAAATCACAAGCCACTATGATTTGACCATACTTCATCGTTTTAGCTATCCAAGGGAACAGCATCAGGTGAACTGCTTGATCGGCTTAAAACTAATTGTATTATAAAAAGCTAAAAAAAGAGCAAGGCTGATATAACGGTGGAGGAATATATTGAAAAAAAGCCAATATTTGGAAAGGCACTGCCTTTCATCAGCAGGGTTTTACCAGCAAAGTTACAATTTTATTACTCTTTTTTTTCTCTCGAAAGTAATATACTTCCTCTCCCTTGAAAGTCCTCGATCGCCGAAAACAATATTCCTTTCAAACGTAATGTGTATAAGAAAATGTTTCAAGCTGCAATTTTGTTTCTTTGTTTTAGGTTACTGAATAAAAACGAACTTCAAACAATACCCAATGGGACCTTCAGGAATTCAAACGATCTTAGACTTGTGTACGTCAGTGACTGAAAGCAGGCCAGTAGCGGTTGCCGTATGGACCTCTTTCATAATAGCAGCCAAATAAATTATTATTTTGTTCTAATGCTAAAAAGCCTCGCAACGACGAGCCAATTTCAAAAGAATATATATATATATATATATATATATATATATAGCTTGAATATCTGTAATGGTTGACCAAACGATAAACTCCCAACAGAAGGATCCAAAAGGATGCACGTTGTCTCCTCAGTTAGTATTTAAAGTTGCATATAAACTGGAGAGGAAGACAAAACTTCTCGAAGGTCCAGGAAATTTAATAAAAACTTTTCGGCCCTTCGGCCTTCCTCAGTTAAATTTTTTTAAAATAGAGTAAAAGTTAAAAATCTAAGGATAAAATGACCTAATTATTACAGCAGTGGAGACTATATAGTCTCTGAAAGACTAACAATGGCTATTGTAATGGAATACAATTAAGTAGTAAATTGTATGGTACAAGCTTTAGTTTTGGCTTGTATTGTACCATACAATTTACTACTTAATTGTATTCCATTACAATAGCCATTGTTAGTCTTTCAGAGACTATATAGTCTCCACTGCTGTAATAATTAGGTCATTTTATCCTTAGATTTTTAACTTTTACTCTATTTTAAAAAAATTTAACTGAGGAAGGCCAAAGGGCCGAAACGTTTTTATGAAATTTCCTGGACCTTCGAGAATTTTTTGTCTTCCTCTCCAGTCTATATGCAACTATATATATATATATATATATATATATATATATATATATATATTTGTTTTCTTTTTTTTGTTTTTTGTTTTAAATGAGGGCAGTAGGTCTAAGTGGTCGCCCTTTATGAAAGTGGTCTGTGCGACCTCTCGTGCGTCAAATAACGAAACGTTAAATTGTGAGTCATTTTTACTTTATTTTTTGATTCGTTGCTACTCGTGTGATTTTAAATCTGTGAAAAAAAAAACTACTGTGACTTGCTTGATTATTTGTTTGTTACCCAACAGAATGCTCGCTGACAACCCAATCAACGCAACCGGACAGAGGTTGTTCACTATCCTAAAGCAAATCCTAGAAATGTAAGTCATAAAAGATTACATACTGTTTCATATGTCTGCGCACCTAAGGTTACATGGAGGGAGGAGGGTTTACACATAGCCCGCCTTTACGTGAAACTCACCTAAGTGGGATGGGTATTGGACTATCTTTTGAGTGCACACCCCTCCTCCCTCCCCCAAGATCTGCTCCTGTAAAGACAAAGTATATTGAACATTTCTGAGATTGTAATTCAAAACGTCAAGACGCGGAGTAGACCGAGAACCAAGATAACCCGGTATTTGATTGTTTACAGCTTTGTAGGTCATGATCGCTTTTTTAACATAGCTTTGATGGTTTGTTCCAATTTAAATCACGAAGCAGTTGATTAGTATTACTGTCATAAATTGAGAAGGTTGTGATATGTGAGGCACGATTCTGCAACTTTTGTAATTTCTGCGAGAGACCTTTTGAACAAGACCCCCACACTTCACTACAATAATCGAAATGAGGCTGGATTTATGAATTGTAAACAGTAAGGAGTATCTCACGTGGAACAAAATTTCTTATGCTTTTAATGGCGCTTATGCCAGGGGCAATCTTCTTTGAAATTTCTGAAATATCAAATTCCCAATTTAAATTCTGATCAATATACAAAACGAGAGATTTAGCAGCGGCCACTCGCTCTAAAGGAATTTGGTTTATTTTGATTGCAAGGTTCTCGGTTACATGAGACAATCTCTGTCTAGAGCAATTAACAGGAATTCTGTATCGTTGTATTTAAAGTAAGTTTATTAGGGATTAGCCATATGGAATTGCCTCTAAATCTGAATTCATACATTCATTTATCTCTTCGTCATTATTGCTCGCGAAAGTGATATTGGTATTATCAGCATCAGCGTACATTCTTGGCTGGGAGTGGTATATAACAGAAACAAAGGAGGTCCTGAGATGGCCCCTTGTGGAACACCCCATTGGAGAATTCGCTCAGATAATTTATTGCAGTTTACTAAACATATTTGAACGGCTCGATTTTTCAAGTAAGAACAAAACCATTTCAGGGTGAATAACTGCTAAGAAAATGCTGCCATAATAGATACATTATCTAGTGAATAAGACTTCAGTCTTCTCGATTGTAAATACTGTAACCGTAGGCCCTACGTGCCTCAACGCTCTTATTCATAAAAGCTAGGGGAAGTTAAACAACCCACACAGTAAACGAAAAGAGGAGGGCAATGAATTCCTGGTGTGGTGGTGTGGCCAAAGATAAGAATACCACGTGGGGAGTCCAATATGTACTGTCTTTCACCTTTCAAATCTGTACATGTCCAGCTTTAAATTTACCTTTTATTAACGAATGAGCTAGTTTTCATAAATTCGAAGACAGGCTGTAACCCCGGTTGTGGGACAAAACGATAGATATTGCGGATAAGGTTTTATTCAGGGCTAATTCCAAACCAGATTGTGTCGCAAAGTTCACAAGTTTAAAAATTTAGACAGAGCTTCTCTAGCAAAGTACTTATATCTTCTACAGATACATGATGAGGACGAAGCTAAGAACATTCAACTTTGGATCGTTTGTCAACAACAGAAAGAATATCACACCTGCTATGTATGTATTAACGTAAAGATCGTTCAGAGTAGTAACTTGTAATCAAGTAAAGTTGTGGTCCTCGCAGTTATGGACGCAATTATAACAATTGCGAAGAGAAGCCAGAAAAATTCAGGACTTCAACGGGGTTGACTTCGCGATACCGGTGCAACGCTCTAACCAACTGAGCTATGAAGCCACTGACGTTGGTAGTTAGCCATTCGTGAGTTCTCATTTTCCGTGGGTTCTATTTTTTCTTGTTTCACAAAAAGAATTTGAATATAAAAAATAAAACAAAACAACAACAAGAAAACAAACAAACAAGAAACATTTCGATTGTTGTCTTAATCTCACCCACCCAAAACATGATTATGGTGTGAGAGTGTATACCAAACAATTGATAGGTACCTTGCTATGCTGGGAATGGCAAGGATGGCCTTTAGCTATGGAAGATAATCGTTTTCCATGTATACAGGGAAAAGTTCAGCACTTTTGCTGAGACGTGATGAAAGTCGCTGCTCAGCCGGTAGACTGTTCTTGTGCTGACTTGATTAGTGATTTTTTACCACTTGTCAATATATACTAAGTTTGTACAGCTTGATTGTGGACCCCTATGATTGTAAATGACAGGCCCTTAGCTAGGCACTAAAAACCGTAGTCAATCTCGTCATTTTTCCCACAATTATAACAAATGTGTAACGTTGTTTTTAACTGACTGTATTTTCGCTTAGAACTTTGCATGGAGGCAAAATCGGCACCATCAAATTTAAGCAAGGTGTCTCTGTCCACCTGTGAGTACCTTAAAATTAATTTACCTGCACGGCCAGACTGTATAGACTTACAGTGCTTCCAGGGATTAATTTCGCACCGAAAAATGAGAAGGGCTTGCAAAAAAAGAATACCTTGACAACCTATATAGCTACACCGGAAGAAATTTAACTTAGTGACCACACTCTCAATTGCATAAATCGAACCTCTTTAAGTTAACACCATGACAAGGCCTGAAACATTGTTGTGACAAAAGTTTCGAAGAGAATCCACTTCCATCGTCCCTCCACACTAGTAGTTAAATGCAAGAAGGCCCGATACCCCGTCACTCTTACAATGCCATCAGTCACTAAAGGAGCATGTGACTAAAATGGTACAATAATACTTTTACATACTTAGTACTCACGGCCATCAAGCCTTTCATGACGCTTACACAACTATACATTACACTAGAGATTGAAAATAGTTATGGTGAATTTAAAACTTTTACATAGGTATACCTGACGCAACAGAGAAACTGCACTACTACCACTACCACTACCACTACCACTACCACTACCACTACCACTACCACTACCACTACCACCACCACCACCACCACCACCACCACTACCACTACCACTACCACTACTACTACTACTACTACTACTACTACTACTACTACTACTACTACTACTACTACTACTACTACTACTACCACTACTACTAATAACTTAATATGATCCACAATTTATTGCCTTGAAGAACCGTCTGAATCTAGCTTATTACCAGAAAATTCCATGTCTTCATTATGCCTATTATGCTTTACGGGTTAGAAGCTCTCGATCTTGAATTAATAGTTTTTCTTTACTAATTTGTCATTATTGGGGCAAATTTTAGGCCCCCTTATTAAATTATTTAAATCAATTACTTCGGGAATAGCTTGTACTAATCAGCAACAGAAGGACGAGACAGTTGGAGCTCACGAGGATGGAGGGGCACTCTTCATAGTAACCGTACGTCTTCGCGCCGTTTAGCAGTCTTTTAGGACTTTAAGAGCCGTTGTCAGTAAATAACGAGAATCCGGCGCCAGATAAATTAAAAAATGTATTTCTTTTTTTCTTTGACCGAAAGATCCCTTGTAGTGACGTATGATATTGAAAAGTTCCAAAGAGCTTTAAGCCCACGAACAATAGAAAAGTTGGAAATTGGCTTCAACCCGCCCGACGGCCGGTTTGAAATTATGCAAATTAGGGCATTTTCAAAAAGCTTGTTCAAAACAACGAAAGCTTGTCTATCCTCCAATTTTACATGAGTTGTTTCAAATTTCCTATACTTACTTTCAACCTACATTCCACGTAGATTTATCAAAGCTTTTTTTGCAATATTTTTATCTGTGGAAAGAAGGCAATGCTTTGTACATTATTGACGGGGTGAATTTTACCATATTTTAGAACGCTGCAACAACAAGGGTATATATATATTTATAGGGTGTAGAAGAATTCTTTTAAAAAAACAATTCTTCGTGTTTGTCATATTAAAAAGTTTTTTTCTTGGCCGCGCTAGACGAAAATATTGTAGGTCAATGTTGACGTATTTCGCAATTATAATTGCCAGTCTATTTCAATCTGTTGTCATCAAACAGTGCGTGCGTTGATTCCCACCTTTTTACTCCAACTGACGTCTTTTTCTTGATATCTAATAACTCATGTAATTCAGGTTTCAAATGCAGCACCCTTGAAAGGAAATATAATGTTGAATAAATTCAGGAAAAAAATACCCACTACTTAATTCGCTACCCGATTACTCATGGTGAAAACTCGATGATTGCTGAAAATGCTGCTTTTAATGACTTATATAGCTGAATGGACTATTTTGGATCTAAGAAATCCCCATTACTAACTTTAAGCAATCAAAACAATACAGCAAGTGACAAATTATAAGTTTATGTATGAACGGTACAAGGGGTCAAAACTAGTCACGGCGGCCGCCGGCTACCATAGCCAGTCTTCTGGATTAAAAAAGAAAAAAGAAAAAGACTACTTTCCCGTAAATCTTCTATATTATGTGCTACATACCCTTTTGTCGTAAAACTGAAGTGAAACTGTGTGCTAATGTTAAAAAAAAAAAAAAAGATCTTTTTAACTACATAGAAAACGAATCATACAAAAACGTGATCTATTTAGGGGCCGATTACATGAGTAAAGCGAAAATTATTCAGCTTGCTTATTCCTACAATTTTAGGCAGCTCCCCCGTCACAGATTCTTCAAGAGAGTCTGCAGTAGCCACTCGTATTCGTTCGATGCCACCGTGTGAAAGAAGAGCATCTTTTATTTGTTGCACGTTTGTAACATCGTTGCCTTCATAGATGAACATCCGGATATGTTTTTTCTTTTTTTGCGGTTGCTGTCATCCTATCAGCCGCACCTTTGCCTCCCTGAGGGTCACTAAAATCTAACCCTTCTATTTAACTCCAGTGGAAACTTCAATGCTGCGGCATGCTACAACTGTACTCGCCGAATGGTAACACCCAGCATTATTCTGACGCAAAAAGACTCTCTCTATTTCTGGATTTTCTGTCTTGAGCGTCTCAATGACATGCTGCAATGTAACGACTACAGCTGCGCTCCCTTGGCTACACGACTGGATTATGTTCATGAACCCCAGAGAATGAAGCTCTCCGTCAATTTTACGGTATGCAACAGAGATATGCCACGCGATACCCTTCTTGCCAAACCAGTCGGCCTGGGACTCTCGGTACTTTCGCGGAATAAATTTCATCGCCCAGTC
>NW_027179775.1:460000-485000 GCF_036669935.1 Montipora foliosa
TCGCCCAGCATTTCGCTAATAGCGGTAGATTCTTGCAATTTTCTCCACAGATGACCTGGATCATCGGGATAAAGCACTTCCCATTTTTACACCTAATTCCTCAGAGTCAGTACTGTTTCCACTTTCCTGGAGAAGAAAGAAATTTTATTAGCTTTTAAGAAACAAGTCACAGAGAGGGTTCTCTTCCACTTTACCAAATCAAATGTTCATTTGTTCTCTCCAGTTCGGAATCAGGTGTGTCCCGTGAGTAGGCACGACGTGCGCGAAGAAAGGAAAATAGGTTGGCCTAGTTCAGTGGATTGAACAGCGAAGTGAAGTCAGTCGGTCGTTAATG
Source organism: Montipora foliosa (assembly GCF_036669935.1). Taxonomy (NCBI): domain Eukaryota; kingdom Metazoa; phylum Cnidaria; class Anthozoa; order Scleractinia; family Acroporidae; genus Montipora; species Montipora foliosa. The sequence goes on from NW_027179775.1 coordinate 460,335, forward strand.
TTCAAGCCCCCCCCCCTTTTCTTTATTAGTCCCTTTATTTTCTCTCTTTAACTTCTACGTTGCGTCTCGTCGAGAGAACTTACTACTAAAAATCCTTTGTATCCAGTATGATATCCCTTAAGCGTTTCCTTGACACTTCCCGAGTGACATTTTGTATACAGAATTAACTGGACGTGAGGGCGCTTACTGAAACGCAGTGATGAAAATGAGGAATTTTTATTTAACCTACTGATGTTGGTTTGCCATGACGCCTTTCCCTACTTTTCCCCTTGGGCGTGTCCTCTTCAGGTGGGGTTAGGACAGTGGAGACATCCAAGGAGAGGTGCGCTTCTCTCACTGAAGGTGCGCTTTCTATTAGTATGTTCAGATGGTCTCTACATCGCTTGCATAATGCTAAATGAATCATACTTTTTAGCCGGAATACTTGGAGAGTATTTCAAACAGATACAGAAAAATAAATTCCTTTAGTTAACTCAATGCAGCTTTCGCCAGCTCTAATGTGTTCTATGTTTTTAAGCTGAGCCAAATAGTTCATCAGTTAATACAAGTACCCCGATTTCGATAAACACACCCGGGAGAAGGGAAGTGGGATGTTCGGTGCCGTATGCTTCCTGTTTTAGGCGAAACATATACCAAAATATCTGCTTGTCTTCATCTTGTTTAATTTCTAAGCCGTTGTTTTCAAGAGGTAGAATACTTAAGCAAAATATACAATTCCAGATCCTGGTTATAGAAGGCACCCCAACCTGACCCAATTTCAGACGGAGCTATGATATTTGCTGCCCAAATTCGTATCAAACGGGGTCCTAACATTTTTCTGGTGAGTACCCTTTGCTGGACATGGTGTGACCCCCCGTATGAAAATTACTGGCTACGCCTGTGGAAGTTAACCTCGCGGAATTTGTTTTTCAACTTTACTTTTAAGAGATCTGATAAATAAATAAATAAATAAATAAATAAATAAATAAATAAATGAAAGCGTGGCTTACAAGATTCAACAGAGTAAAACGTCCCAAGTGTTGATGAAGTAAATATAGATTCCGTACTGCTCAACCCCCGATCGCCTTTAGTTTTTGGATCTTTGTGTCCTACCACCTCCATTGGAACACATCTCAATTTCCCACCTCTCCAACGGAGACCATACATCTCTCGATGGTAAGGGCATATCGTCACTGTTAAGTGGGAACTATTTACTTTAAATATTCCTTAAATAATACGGAATGGATGCAAACAGTTTCAAAAACGCGTAATTTCTTAAAGTGGCTATTAACAAAACCAGTAACAAAAACTGTACCTGGTCTTGCCAAAAGTAACGTCTTTTCGTCACAAATTGTGTCCGACTTTTAAAACCTTGAGATGTGAGTAGACATCTTCATTGCATTTTTCAAATGTGACGCATTGCACATCTAATGGGTCTCTTCCTCTTGGTCCACAAATTGAAGGTGTGTGAAGTAAAGAAGAAAAGCCGCAAGATGCCATTGTTGTACATACTGTACTGTCTCAGCACAAACTTGATTCTTGAGTATCCCAACTACTTTGGATTGCGTAGTAACTGTTAATTAGGTCGGTTTGGTTATTACAGGATCAGTATTTTCGAATTAACTTTCGACAAAATTAATTCGAGGAAGACGTGTAGATATCACGCTCTTGGCTTATGTTATCACTTGCTATAATTTTAACAACAAGGGTTCACCTGTCTACAATAATGCTCTGTAAAAAATCAGCTTTCAAGTGTAGATGACTGTAATGATAAGAAATTTTGTGAAGTAAATAATGACTCAATTAACGCAAACTAGGATAATGTAAACTCTCAGACTGATACAAACATCGTTGCGATAAAATCTGAGGTCGGATGGCGGAATAGTTTAGGTTTGTTTTCGTGAATGAATGGAAAAAAATCTTTCCAGTCAGAAGGAAGTACAGACAAAAATGTAATGAAGATAACCACATCACCTAAAACAATGGTTTTTTTTTTCGCACTGAGGCTTCTCGGGCTGAAAGCGTGTGAAAATCGATACAAAATGGGGTACAATATTTTCGTCTAGCGCGTTCACCTTTCGCGGGTCAAAAAGAAGCTTTTAATATGCCAAAACACGAAGAATTGTTCTTTTAAAAGAATTATTTTACATCCTATAAATATATAAACCGTTGTTCTTACAGCTCTCTAAAATATGGTAAAATTTACCGCGTCAGCAATGTACAAAACATTGCCTTCTTTGCGCAGGTTAAAATATTGCAAAGAAAGCTTAAATCAACGGGGAATGTAGGTTGAAAGTAAGTATAAGAAATTTTGAAATAACCCATGTAAAATTGGAGGATAGACAAGCTTTCTTTGTTTTGCACGAGCGTTTTGAAAATGCCTTAATGTGCATAATTTCAAACCGGCCGTCAGGCGGGTTTAGGCCAATTTTTAACTTTCCTATTTTGCGCTAAAACCAAAAATCTTTGGAACTTTTTAATAGCAATTAGAAAGTAGATCACTAAAAGGGATTTTCGGCAAGAGAAAAAAAACTCGAATTTTTTTTTATCTGGCGCTGGATTCTCGATATTTACTAACAACGGCTCTTAAAGACTCTTAAGGCTCTTAAAGATTGTGACTTACCTCTAGCACTGGGAAGACGGTTTCAGATTCTAATAGACTTAGGCAACTATCGAAGGGTTTTGTGGTGAGATTGCAGGTGGGTGTGACCTATTTGTGCAAGAATTACGGTAACAAGGTGTGCATGGCGTAGAAGTTAGTCTCCATCAGCTGATTCACTGTGAATGCACTTCTTTCAGTGATTGAAGGAGATTAGAAGGGGTGGTTTTATTATCGTAGTTGTTACAGTCGAGTTCTGAAGGGTTTTTTTTTTTTGCAATACAGGACCCCCTTAACTCCACCCTCCTTACGGAAAAAACATTAAGGTGTTAAGGGTACAAAAAAAGCCAGCTAGGAAGTAAAGATCTGAAAGAAAATGCTAAGACTGTTGGATGCAGTGGTAGACATGAAGGAGAAGACTAGGAAAAGTCTTTTTTCACTAATCGAAGAAGGGTTGGGGGAAAAGATGAAGGGAATACAGGAACAGTGGAAGCAGAAGATTACAGGATGAGCCACAATTGCAACTGAGGGGGATTGGGCCGACTGTCATGGCGTTCACACGCGGTTCTTAGCGCTCGCTTAAGAAATGGATTTCTAAGCCAAAAGAACTATTCTGTGAGGATGCTAAGTAGTTTTATTATTTTATAGAATGCATCGTCAGTAATGTAACGCAGTATTTCAAGTTTATATGGGAAAAAAGCGCTCAAAACCTGGCTCGAGTTCATCGGCAAACGAAGAAGGAATGGCTGGTCAGGATCTTGGTACAGAAAACGATCTCTATAGAGAAATGAAAGAGTCAATCGAATGCCTTAAAAGATTGGTCACTGAGGGTCTTGCCAGATTACATGGTGACCTAGACATACTACGAAGCGAATTCAAATCGGATATTAAAGAAATGAGCCGTACTATAAAAGACCTCGAAAAGAGTTTGAATTTCACGCAAGACGAAGTTGATACCTTTAAGGAACAACTCAAGAAGGAAACAGAAGAACGCCCTTTGGAAATGGAACTTTTAACGGCGGAGATAACTACTTTGGAACAGTCCCTGAAAGAAGAAGTGGAACAGAATATAACCCTTGAACAGTACACTAGTAGAGAGAACCTGAGGCTTAATAATATAAAGGAGCATGAAGGTGAAGATTGCAAAAAGGTTATTTATGACACCATTGGAAGAGACCTTGGTTTAGATATCTCCCAATAAAGATTTCACGCATTTCACCGAATAGGTAAGAGAGATGGAGTTAGATGCAGGCCCATTATAGCAAGGTTTGTCTACTGTTGATTCTGCAGTTACTCCGTCTGTCGTGAAGATCGAGACAAGGTCTGGTCAAAGACAGGTAAGATTAAGGAATCGAGTGTACACAGAGACGCATATATCACAGAAGATTACGCGAGGGCCATTCAAAAGGAACGCCAAGTCTTAATTAAGGCGACGATGAAGGCTCGCAATGAGCATAATACGACTCAGGCAAAAGTCAAAGGTCGTTACTTGTACATCAACGGTGGACGTTTTAGTTTCGAAAATGTACCTGAATATCTAAAATAATCTAATATCCATAATTTATTTAATTTCTAAAACACTATAACACTCGAATATGCCTTTTTGAAACCCATTCACAACGTATTATAATTTCCCATTTTTCCCCTATATGCAAATTCAGTGTCTAAATGGAGTTAGAATCCATTTCAACACTTTCACAGCGTTTGGAATGCCAGCGCCATATCGACTAATGGTCTTTCGTATTCATAACTTACTTTATGTTTTGTTAACGAATGTTTTTTTTTTCTTGAGTGAGGTCGACCCAATCTAGCGTAGCATTCAACAGTCCTTTCTTACTGGCTACGTTTAAATTTCTTATAATTAAGCGTCGTGTGTTCGTGAGTACTCTTATATATTCGCACCTTTTGGTTCACCTGATTTCAACTCTCCTGTTAGGAGTGATAGCTTTTGTCTTCCATGCAACCAGTTTTAAATACCGCAAATTGCAATCATGGATCGCAAAAACTTGAAGTTCAAAGCCATCTCGCTAAACGTTCGATGTATTCGTGCATTCTAAAAAAGAATGTCTATACTTAATTGGTTGATAAATCAGAGCGCAGATATTTCTTTTCTACAGGAAACGTATAGCACGGTTGAAATTGCTAATCATTGGAGAAAACAATGTCCCGGTGAGTTTTTCTTTTCGCATGGTTCTAATCATAGCTGTGGGGTGGCTATCCTTATTCATAAGTCGTTAGACTTTAAGCTTATATCGTCGCGTGTTGACAATGAAGGCAGGTATCTGATCGTAGAAGCAATAATTCAAGACACCCCTTTTCTTTTAATAAATATATATGTGCCAAATAAAACGTCGAATCAGTCCTCATTCTTCCAGGCTTTATCTGATCTTATTTCCGTTGAGGTACTCCGGGAGTCCAATTATAAGTTTGTAATTGGGGGAGATTTCAATGTTGCCTTGCAACCTTCTTTAGATTGCTCGGGAGGGATCACTACTTTAAAAGAATCAGTTAAGGTTTTGGAAGATTTACCTCTACAGTATGACCTAGTAGATATTTGGAGAGTTCGTAACCCAAAAAGTAAAAAATTCATCTGGCGTCAGAAAAAACCGATTATACAAAGGAGACTGGACTACTGCTTCATTAGCGACTTGCCCCAGGACGATGTAGCCAAAATTGATATTATTACTAGCATCAAATCAGATCACTCCGCTATCGTTCTTGAGGTGGATTCTTTGGCTGACCAGCGCAGAGGTCCCTCCTTCTTAACAACAGTCTCCTAGACGACCCAATTTTTGTCCAGAGAATGCGCGACAACTTTCCGCTATGGCTAGAAGAAATAAGCTTTTGTGAAGATTAAAGAATTAAATGGGATTATATCAAGTATAAGATTCGTCAAGATAGTATTAAATATAGTAAAGTAAAAGCTAGTGCAAGGAAAAGTAAGATTGACGAAATTGAAGGAAAGCTAAGGGCATGCTGGGAAAAAGTTGCAGAGGCGCCTTCTCCTGAGAACCTCGAAAACCTTGAAGTCTGCAAAACGGTTTACGAGAGAGAATACGATTATGTGGTGAGGGGGTCGATAATTTGGTCGCGTGCCAGGTGGTATGAACAAGGTGAAAGGAATACAAAATATTTCCTTAAATTAGAAAATCATAATAAAAAGAAAAGTTTTTTGGGAGGCTGCTAAACTCAGATGGTGCAGAGATAACAAAAGCGAATAACATATTAGATGAAGTTCACAATTTTTATTCGAATCTTTATGACGAAAAGACAGGGATTCAGACTGATACCCACTGCCCATTCGTGGTGGACTCCTTAACAATTCCGAAATTTAACGATGATATGAGGAAAATATGTGATGGCCAGTTAACATACTCTGAATGTTTTAAAGTCCTCTCTACTTTTGAAAACAACAAAGCCCCTGGGAATGAGGGACTCTTCAAAGAGTTTTATCTTTTTTATTTTTTTGGCCAGAGATTGGTAATTTGTTAGTAGACTCATTAAACTACTCTCATGATCACGGCGAACTTTCGAAGTCACAAAAAGAAGCTGTTACAACCTTAATACAAAAAAAGGATATGGACAGAAGACTGATAAAAAACTGGAGACCAATTTTTCTTGTAAATGTAGACGTAAAAATAGGCTCGAAGGCTATCGCAAAAAGATTAGAAAAGGTCCTACCATATATAATACATCGCGATCAAAATGCATTTGTGAAAGGACGTACAATTTTTGATGCGGTTAGAACAATTAACGATGTCGTGGACTTTACGGAAATGAAGGAATGTAAAGGCATAATGTCTGCCGTCGATTTTGAAAAGGCATTCGACTCTCTTAGGTTGGACTTTCTTTTGAAATCTCTTGGAACTTTTGGCTTTGGTGCGTCCTTCGTAACATGGATCAGGACATTTTGCAAGAATATAACGAGTTGCGTAGTTACTGGCAATGGTTTTTTCACACGGTCCTTCCAGGTTAAACGAGGAGTTCGCCAGGATGATCCTTTATCGCCATCTCTTGTTATTATAGTTCTGGAATTGTTAGCAATATCCATCCGCAACAATCATCGAATAAAGGGAATAACAGTGGGGGTGGGGGGGGGGGGGGGGACTGAAATAAAACTAGTAAATTTTGCTGACGATATGACAACCTTCGTCCGAGACAAACAGTCTTATCTTACTTTTTTTAATGTTATTATTTTATTCGGGACACACAATGGCCTTAAGATTAAGCGCGATAAAACTGAATCTCTAAAGAGACTGCGAGTAGCCTAGAACTAGATATTTGTGAATTTAAAAGATATGTTAAAATTCTAGGTGTTTACTTTACTTACAATACATCAATGTTTTGTAAACTAAATTTTGAATCAATTGAAAAATCATTAAAACAATTGGTAAAAGGATGGAGTTGGAGAGGATTAACGCTGATTGGAAAAGTGCAAATTATTAAATCGTTTGCTTTACCTAAAGTCTTGTATATGCTGACGTTAATTTCAAGTAACAAAGAGTTTATTAAGAAAATAACCACGTTGTTATTTTCTTTTGTTTGGAAAGGTAAAGATAAAGTTAAACGCGCGGTTCTGATAAATCAAATAGAAAAAGGTGGACTTAAATGCCTGACTTGAACTCGATGATCTCCGCTCAAAGAATCATGTGTATAAAGAAGTATCTAATTTCAAATGCAGCCAATTGGCAGTATTTTTGGATTTTCATTTAAGGAAGGTTGGTGGTAAATTCTTGTTTCACTGCAATTTCAACTATTCCAAGTTATCAATAACCCTTCCTAAATTTTACAAAGAGTGCATTATGACATGGGCCTCCTTAAACTGTGTAAGTCCTTCCTCAGCCTCGGAGATTTATGAACAATATTTTTTATGGAACAATAGGTTCATTTGCATTGAATCCCACAGTTTTCAACCAAAAGTTAATCCCGGAGGAGTGGCGTAGAAATCGAAACTATTGTATGAAAAGTTTTCTTCTAAAATCTCTCCTAACCCTACCTCTATGAAAAAATTCAACGAAATGCTCAACACAAAGACATTTGAACTAGACTGGGAAGGAATATTTTCTTTGCCTTTTAAAATAACGTTGAATACAAAGTTAATAGAATTCCAATATGAAGTTCTTCATAGAATTTGTTATACAAACATTATGCTCTTCAAATTTGGTTTAGCTGACTCCCCTTTACGGAGACATTGGAACACTTCTTTTTTTACTGTAGTAAGGTTAGCACCTTTTGGAATGAGCTAAACATTCTCCTCAAATCGCAAAAGATAATCTCTAAAAACTTCCATGTCCAAGATATTTTATTTGGGCTTTTTTCTGCGGATAATGTTGATGACAATATTCTAGTTAATTACATACTTGAGAGAAAATACCTTATTTTTCGTTCGAAATTAAGCCAAACGTTTCCCACTATTGCCCTGTTAATATCAAAATGCAAAATAATGCACCAGATCGAGCGTTTTATTGCGAGGAAAAATAACAAACTCCACTTTCAGAATAAAAAATGGCATCAATTTTTACCCATAGTGGAGCATGAGCTATCACCTCCAACTCCCAACTTAAATTAATACCGTAGTATTGTAATATGTTGAAATGTGTATAGTGCGTATAGCTTAGATGTGTAGTTTAGTTTTGGATGTTCTGTGTTTATTATAGATAGGTGAAATCTTTCACAATGAACAACTTAAACGTTGGTTAAAGTGTCGTGGTGCTAGTGTGGGTGGGAATCGAAGAGAATTACTTTCAAGGTTTGTAGTTTTGTCAGTATTTTCCTGTCAGTATTTTAACAATTAAAGCGATTTTCTTAGGCTCGAGCTGTGTCTTTGACTTTAATAGAATATAGGATTATCAGGTATCTGGCCAGGACAAGAAAAGCGTCGATCCAGATGGAGGAATACATCTTCGTAGACTTCGACTTGGGCGCGATCTTCGATCACGACAAACCAGCGATAATCTTCCCAAGAGAGTTACACGGCCAAGCGATGGTTGGACATTATCCTTGGAACAAACACCTCAGTTTTAGCATTGTCATTTTTTTGCTCATTTAGACGAAGAAATGGAAAGTAACTCGAAGAAAGTTCGGCGAGGTGCTTTCGAAAGCAAGCATGAAGGTTACGCTCTATATAAAGCCGAACATGTGCAAAAGGTAAAGTTCAACCACACGACAGATGAAAAATTCTGTTTTTTTGAAAGCCGTGTAAAGGCGTCCATGACTAGAAACAAACTATACAGGACAAAAGTATCACTAAGTAAGCAAACGGCTCAGGTGAAGTCTGGGGCATGTAACTGTAAAGCGGGAGCTAATGGTCGATGTAAGCATATTGGCGCATTGCTGTACAAATTACTCTATTTTACTGAAAGCGAAGTGAATGAAATACCACCTGACCTTACGTGCACTGAAAGACCACAACAGTGGCACATACCACACTCTAATTCTTCAAAGGACGAACTAGTTCTATTGGATGAGTTATTAGTGATTAAAGATAATTATGAGGCCGATAAAAAGAGGAAGAAAAACGAGGTAAGGACTCAGAGAAAAGTACGACGCTGCACCCTCTTTTGCCCGAGGAAAAATCATTGAACATCAAATGAGGACTTGAAAGCAGAAAAAACAAAGAACAGACCAATGCTTATTGATTTGTTAGAAGGGAATGAATGCAAGCCCATTGTCACTCAAGACATAGCACTAAGGGAATATCGAGACAACATACTGAAGGATCATGATTATTGTTGTCATTCAAACGGAAAACGTCCAAATGAAATGGGGGATGCAGATAGTAGCATTGATATTCCTTGCAAAATCATTTAAATGGAAAGCGTTCTTGAGCCAATCGATACACATTTTAACAATCGATTTTGCTTGTCTCATTGTGAAGCTGTCCAAATTGATGCTCCTGACAGTGAGCGATCTGTTACTGAAGATGACAACCAAGAATGTGCAGAATCCCTTCCGCCCGAGAACGCTTGTTGTTGTTTAATTTGACTTTTGGGCCAAATTTTCCTCAAACCGGTTTATTTCTTTCAAACCAGTTTGTTTTTTTTTTTTTTTTTTTTTTTCAAACCAGTTCACGTACTGAACTGGGTGCAGGGATGGCGCAGTGTTGAGAGCACTTGCCTCTCACCAATGTGGTTTAGAAGTGCCTTTGAATGATTAGCTTCAAACAGAAAGTGTTGATCATGGTCACGATAATGCATTTAGACCTAAGCACTGCGTCAGTTTGAGTTTAGGGTTGTCAATATGAAATTGAAGTTTGTTTTCAGAAGGTTAGGGTTAGGGTCATGAAATGGGTTGGTATTTAGGCCTAGTAAGTGGATTTTTGACTGGTTAACCAAGTAATGCGGTTTGGGTAACAGACACCGTCCACTAAAGTAACCAATTGTATAGATTCATTTTATGTTTCAAATTTAATCTGAATACAAGTAATAAAGATGCAGTCAAAACAAAGTGTTGTTACTTCATTTATTTGCAAACTGAATATTGTTAGCTTGCTTGCAAGCAGCCGTGAACGAAATTTCTTTGCAATAATGGAGTGTCACATTCCTCGAAGTGCAAGCATATAATCTTAATGCTTCCTTGTAGAGTAACTATTTTAGCGTAGTCTTTCCTAATCTCCATTATTTTGCCCAACAGCATATTCGGGTGTACAGGACTCGTTTTCTCGACCCTGTCTATTTTGATTGCAACCATGTCATCGATCTTGAAAGGTGCCTTCCTTGACTGTCTGGTTTGTTTTACCATTTCTTCATTGTCGTTCACGTATCTTCTGGCGTTTGGCTGCTCTTTCAACAGTTTCACACTGATCATTGTCTAAAGTGTTTTTACCAGAGGCTAGCTCAGCGGCTTCCCCTTGACATTTAATGTCTTCATCAGTGTTCTGGTGGTTCTCCACTGTCTATTAGAATTTTTCTCGGGTATCCAAAGGAAAAGCAGTAATTCTTTACAACATCCAGAACTTCATCTGCTTATTTTGCATGTAGGGGATGCGAATTGACGAACTTTGTATGGTGATTGATAAGATTAATCACCCACTTGTGCGGATTTCGACATGTGCACGGTAAATTCCGAAAGTCCATCAAGTCAATCTCCAGAATTGACAAGAATGACGGTCCTTGTAATGCATTGGTTACTTATTTGATTCTACTGGTAATTGGTTTGTGTTCTGCATGCAGTCGACATAAGCTGACAAAGAGGTTAATAACCCTTTGGCTGACTTCGGCAAAGTTCTGTTTCACCCAGTGTTCTGTGTTTTGTCGCTCTCTATGTGAAACTCTGTTGTGTGCAAACAAGAGATCTTCATGAAGCTGACTCTTAGAAAAACCCACTTTGTTGTCACAAAGTAATAATTTGGTTGTTCGAATTCACCGTCCATTTTTTTCGCTTGATTTTGTCATAATCTTCTGGATTTTATCGCTCATAGAAATTGTCGTCTACGAATAAAGTAATTTCAGATTTACTTGTCTTTTGCTGTTCTTTACTGAAGGTTGTCCAGCGCAGAAAGAAATTCCATTTTGTCTACAAAATTTGTAGTGGAATCGTCACAGTTTGAAGTCTTATTTCGTGCGAGATTGTAATGAAAAGGGAACTAACAAACAAACTAGGGAAATAGCCTCGGTACTAAAGATAACGTAATTATTGAATTTTGTGACTCATGTGGCTACTTTGCTAGCCCTTTACTCATGTCAAAAACCAATTAAATTTAATCGTGACTTGTAAGAAAGAAAGCTGTAAGTTGTAAATAGTGTTATTATCATATAGCTCACACCCATACATATTCCAAAGAAAGTTTCAGATTAATTAAGACCATTACGTCATTGGAGATTTCACAACGACTACGACTGATGGTGCATTCGAGGATTTCACAAAGGCTATAAGTGAGGGTGCAATAAGTTCGTGTGCAGTCGTTATTGTCAGTTGTTGTGGTACACCTTGATCAGGTGATTTTGTGTCCATAGTCATGATCATCAGTGAGTCAACAAGGACTGCTTTGGAATGTGCACTACGTTGCGACTATGGTACTAAGAAAACAGATATATATTTAGAGCGTGATTATAAGATCTAAAACATCTTCTGGTCTCTGTGTCAAATGTGCAGTTTCAAGGGTTAAACTTGAGTCGAAAATATAAACAGAGTTTAGCGGTGTTTGAAACGTGCTCCAAGTCATTTCAATGACAAATTAAAGAATACATGGGCAAAACAGATATCTACTGGGAGAAAATGACTTCTAGAAAATTCTGAAGGTAAACTGATTTCTAAAATTCGCGGTTTCAGTCAGGCTTTGTGAAAATAAGTGGCTTCCAAGACAATGACAACGACAAACAATTTACTAGCACCATCAAATAAAATGAGAAAAGTGGTAGGTACAGGTTACCTGGAATAAGGAACCTTACTAAGTTTAGTGCTACTTCAAAAATTTATTGTCTCATCCATTTTGAATTTCAGGGGTGTAGAGAAAGATGACTCTGAATTTATAGACATAAGCTTTGGAGGGTATTGGGCTCAAACCTCGCTGCGCAAGGCGTTTTATCAGGCTGGATTTGCCAAACACTATGGTAATAGTGACCTCAAGCTTCTCCCATGTCCGCTTGGAACCTTTGTTAATATTTCTAACACCGGCTCTCGGTGCATGCACTGCCCGGCAGGTAAGCTTGGATATGTATCACGCATTAAATTAGCTTATTCATAGATTAATTTCCATGTGGTTAGTGTGTTAAAAAAACATTACAAAAATCAAATACCAACAACCGATTTAATGTGCGAGAGTTGTGCCTTGAATGTACAATGTATAATCATGAATTTAATATTAATTGTATCAAAGTTTCCAAACGAGAAGTTACCAATGAATGTGTTTAAAACCTTCAGTCATGACCTAAAAATTCGCTTCATTAATGGTGCACTACTAAGTTCCCCGTACGATTAATGATTATCCCCATTTTCCCTGGGGTCTGATCTTATGCTTGATACTGTTTGTGTGGGGACTGGGTTAGTGTAACCCGTATACTCATGATTTCAAGAAGCCATCAATTGATCCTCACTCTCCTGATGGGCTTCCCTGTTCTGAGTAACAGACCCAGTGTAGAAACTCTACATGGCAGTCCAATCTTAACAACTTATCCACTTGACCAAATCACCACCCACGGTGGTACACTTATTATTATTATTATTATTATTATTATTATTATTGTTATCTCTTTTATCACAGTCTTTGCTGGTGTTTTTGTGTGCGTCAGCCGGGCGCAAACCATGCACCTGGGGCATCAGTCATGCGAGTGAATTATTTTGTTCATAAACTAAGCATCTTTCTAAGGATACACGCAGATCCCAGCATGCAGATATTTTGAATCTCTGTCACAGTTGCTCTCTCTGATACTTTCCTCATGTTTTCTACCATCCCCTTCTTTACTGTACCAAGTGCACGAACAACCACATGGATCACTGCGGTTTTCATATGCCACATTCTTTGTATTTCTAGCTCAAGGTCTTTGTACTTGTACTTGCTTTTCTTTTCGACCTCCTTCAGTGCAATGTTTCTATCTGATGGGACAGTCATGTCAATCAGTTTGCAGGTGGAACGCACTGAATCTTTGACGATGATGTCTGGTCTATTTGCTGTTATAGTTCTATCAGTATTGACTGGCATGTCCCACATGATGGTGATGTTGTTGTCTTTATTGTACACCACAGTCAGTCTGTTATCTTGATATCATGATCTTTACGGATGCTCCAATGCAGATATGCTGCAGCATTCTTGTGCCTGGAGATGTACTTTTTTCTGGCTAATACCTCACATCCAGATACAATTTGGTCCACTGTCTCTTCATGTTGTGAATACATTCTGCATTTGCTCTCCACTTGCTGGCCACAGATTACTTTCTGGTAGTTTCTGGTGTTTGTTGCCTTGTGCCTTGTCTTGAGCTGCCACAAGTGGTCCCTCTGTTTCTCCTTTCAGATTACTTGACAACCATTTGTTGGTGGTGACGTTGTCTACATGAGGCTTTTCTAGGAGCTTTGGATACTGGCCATGCAATGCTTTGTTTTTCCACTTTTCTTCTTTAATTGATTTCATCTTAAACTTAAACAAATGTTTTAGGGCTTTAGCATTTTCTGAGGCTGATTTATCTTCTCTGTTCTCAGTCACTGGCATTGTTAACTCCCTTTTGAACCTATTAGCATTCTTGGTTATTGAATTTTTGGCTTTAGATTGTTCATGTTGAAGCACCTGCTTTGGATATTGCCCTTCTTTGTGCTTCAGATAGTGATCGAGCCTGATTGTTGCTGTTTTGAATCCATCCACATCTGCTTTAGGATGCAACATCTTCTGCATGTTCAATAGTTTGGGTGTTTTTGTGTCAATGTTCTTCAGTTCTGAGATTTTCCAGTCAGTGATTCCAAAACTATATTGCACAACTTGGACTGCAAGGCTATTGATAGCTTCTATTTTGTTTCTTCCATTAAGCTCTGTTCTTAATATCAATCTTACTCTCCTACTGGATTCTTTTCTTATCTTCTCTTTCATTTAGCTATGCTGGATACCATCACTTCCATCTACACCCAGGTATTTGTTTTTCTGTGTCATCATATATGACTATGTAGCGTTTATTATTATTATTATTATTATTATTATTATTATTATTATTATTATTATATTTCTTATGATTAGTATTCCTGATTAGTGTTTGCTAACAATCCAGTAGGACCGGCGCGTGTCTAAACAATTTGGCGTGTTTCAACCTGTAGATCCTTGCATTTGGACATTTTAAAAGAACTTCAATGATGTGTTTTTGTCTGATGGTACCGCCATATTGTTAAATAAACAGCTCCTGTTCTTTAGACGCACACTTAAAGCCAGCCGCTCCTGTTGCTGGAGGCTTTCAAGAACCCCTAAGAACTTATACTGCTTTCCATCCTCCAAGTTGGGTATCCTAACTGACCCATGAGGCCGTTCTCTTGCTAAATCATGTACCTGCACTCCTCTCTTTAAGTGGACAACCGAACATTTCTTAGGATTCCACTGGAGACCTACGTTCTCCATGGCTGATCTTGTTGTTTCCATCACACGGTTTAATCTGGTCTATGAAGCTGCAAAAAGTTTAATATCGTCAATATGTAAGAGATTCGTGACATTTGCGTCAATGGGCTTCGAAAGTTTGTATCCTTCAGCAGCTTTTATTTTCCAAGCTATCGGATTCAAACAAACTGTAAACTGCCTTGGACATAAAGTGTCCCCCTGTTGTAAACCCTTGTTGAATCTTATTGGCTCAGAGGTCTCCCGTCCTTGCCTTGTGGTCAGCACTATCCTTGTATTCCAACTCCTACATAACTTGCCGATGGTCTCACCCAACCAGGTGGGAAACCTATGGTGGACCAGCCAGCCGTTGTCCACAGAGTCGTTCGCTTTCTTCCTTTATTATTATTATTATTATTATTATTATTATTATTATTATTATTATTATTATTATTATTATTATTATTATTATTATTCATTGATGAGAAACCACTGCATCCCAAAAACAAACTTCTGCTGTACAGCCGCTATGTCCTATCTAAACTGTCCTGGCATTTTACTGTAGCTGACATATCAAAAACCTGGATAATAGCAAATCTTGATTCTATAGTGAACGGCTATATTCGAAAATGGCTTGAAATCCCGATATGTGGTACACTAAGTAATGTTTTTCTAGAACGCAATAAATTTGGCCTTAATATTTGTCCTCCTTCAGTTAAATTCACTCAGTGCGAAACAGTTCTCCGCAATACCTTAAAATAGTCACGGAATGATTCCCTAAAAGATCTCTGGAAGTCGTCAAGCAGTCACACCAATATTCAATACGATGTGTTCAAATCCACCAAGGAAGTTCTTAAAGACTTCCGTTCTAATCAAGAAGACAAACTACAACACCACTTAACATCTCAAGGTTTCATTTTTACAAATGTTATCAAGCACTCATTGTCATCTGTTAACTCTATTTGGTCGTCTTCCCAGTCTCATCTACCCAAGAACATCTACAATTTTACCATTCGCTACATCAACAACTCCCTTCCTACACGTAAGAATATGACAAGATGGGGATTATCACAAAGTCTTGATTGCTCCTTTTGCCTTAACCCTGAATCACTCCTCCATATTGTCGCTGGCTGTCTACATTACCTTGATCGCTTCACCTGGAGACATGACTCAATTCTCAACTTCATTGCCAACTCACTTCAACCTGTAATTAATGATCGCTCTTCACTCTATGCTGATGTCAATGGCTTTCCGAGTCCTTCAATTATAAGTGGTGAAAATTATCGTCCAGATCTTCTTTAACTAATACAGTCCAAGTGCCTATATATTCAAGAACTAACGGTTGGTTTCGAATCTAATCTTAAAAACAATGCAGTACGCAAAAAAGAAAAATGTATGAACGTGGTCAAAGACATGAGAAGTAACTACAGATGTGTTAAATTTGTAAACCTTTCCATGAGCTCCCTTGGTGTTTTCTCCAACGAATGCTCTACGTTCTTAGAAATGATGAATGACATTGGCATTGACAAAACGCAACAACACTATATAATCAAAAAAATGATAAATTATAATCAAAAAAATGATAAGTCTAGCCATTAGAGCAACATATTTTATATTCTGTCGTAGAAATAAGACTTGGGATAGCCCAGACTTAATAAAACTGTAGTATATACATATATATTTTTTTCTATTAATTTGTAAATACAGTATACAGCGTAACCTATGCAGTCTGAACCTAAATTAATTGAATTAAATAACGTACGATAAAAGATATAAATCTAATAAACAATCTAAAGTTCTCCGATACTATAGCTATACTGACCTCCTATGCTATTCCCACAGGGAAAGTCAGGTAACGGTGGCTTTAGAATTTCTCACTATGTTGAGAGAACTCGAGATGGTAGCCCTCTGCATCCTTCTCAATACTTCATATCCCCGCTGCCAACGAGCTTCCTCATTGTTAGGTCTAGATCCCTTGACCCATACCCCTAGCACGTCAATGATGATGTTACATTGTTCAACGTCATAGCCAGTGTGCTGCTTTTTCAGTTCGAATCGCAAAGGCCCGTACTTAGCCGTCTTCTCCTCGGACTTCTTTTCCCAATTCTGTATCCAAGGACAGGACATCTCTACAGCCCACTCATTCTTAAAATTGCGATCCGCAAATCGAGCGTCCCCCATAAGAGCGGGTCATAATAAATTACTAAGGGTTCTCAGGGTTCATTCCCTGCTGCTGACATGTCTAACACTCTCGTCAGTATCCTAGCAGTGCTGTGTATTGTTGTCCTCTGCACAAATGCCGGTTTTTACTTTAATTCCTAGCCTCTCTTTCCAAATTACCTAAATCTTTTGTGACAAAGCCAAGAGCACCCACCGCAACAAGACGGACAAGCACCTTCCTCTTATTGTTATTATCCTCTTTTCCCACGATAATCTTACCCTGCTATTTCCTCCATAGGAGCGGGTCATAACAAATGACCAATGGCCGGTACTCTGGGTTCACTCCCTAATGTTGTCATGTCTAACACTCTTGTCGGTATCCAATGCCTAGCAGGTTGTCTTCTGCAGAAATGCCGTGCTTACTGTAATACCTAGCCGGTCTATCCATTTACCTAAATCTTTTGTGACACAGCCAAGCAGACCCACCACAACAGGAATGACCAGCACCTTTCTCATGTCCCGCAATCTTCTAAACTCCCGTTCTAGATCTTGATATTTTAAAAATACTTTTTGTGCTCCTTTATCATCAATGATGGAATCACCAGGGACTGCAATATCAATGATCTTACAGACCTTTTCTTTCTTCTCAATCGCTACAATGTCTGGTCTATGTGGTCAAACTGTATTGCTACATCCCATAAAATCTTTACTTCATTATTTCAAGAACTCCCTCCAGTTCTTGGTCATAGCACGTATCATTTCCTTTTAGATTATACTTGGCACACAGCTTTCAATGGATAATTTTTGCAATTATCATTATTATTGTTATTATTATCATCATCATCATCGTGCTAATCCTCGTCGTCGTCATTTTCGTCTTCGTTGTCGTCGTCCCTGATAAGTGTTTCCTAATAATCCAGTAGGACTGGGTCCAAACCATGGTCACAGGGTACCTCGGGGTGGGGTAGCTCTATTGCATCGATATATTACCTTCTTTAGAACATGCAATGAACCTAATAAAGTGATCTCTTGCAACTCCATGATGGCTATTGAGCCAGAGATTTTTGCAGTGTACTTTTCCTCTCCTTTTTTTTACAGTTCCGAGTGATTATAACTGGGATTGTTTCAGTTTTCCATTGCCACTTTCAGCTTGTGTCAATCTCTAGGTCCTTGTTTTTCGACCTTTTCAAATGAACTTCAATGATGTGTTTTGCCCTGATGGTATTGCCATATTGGTAAATAAACAGCTCCTTGTTTTGTGGTCTTTAATCACCAAATCTGTTCTATTAGTTTAGATATCTCTGTCTGTATGAATGGGCATATCCCGCAGTATCGTGACATCGCCATCCTTCGTGTTTCTGGTTTGTGGTCATACCATTTTGTTGTTACAGCTTTTCTAGTGTATGAGAAGTTCCAAGGAGAACGATCTCCTGAATCTCTTCTACTCAGATGTTCCCATATTTTCTCAACTTTTACCGGTATCGGTATGTCCCAGAATATAGGGGCTACTTCGTTTTTAGTCACTGTTAGTGGTAAATGTGTGCAATATTTGATTTGCACGTTGATGTTGTAGTGCTTTCAGATCACCCGATGGAGATACAGACCACTTTCATAAATGGCGACTACCTCCCCTCATTTTGAAACAAATATCCATTGAAATTTGCTCGTCGTAGCGAGGCTAGAAAGGCTAATTAACATTAAAACAGAAGAAAATTTTATGTGGTCTGCATTATGAAAGAGGTCGCCGTATTATTTGTTGTGCTTTTGTATGTACTCTATGTTGGCGAGTTTCGCAGATCCTGAGACAATGGGCAGTCCACTTTCTCTTGATACTGATTTCAGATACTTCGCGTTGTATCAGTGCCGTCTTTTAGGATCTTATTTGGCTAATAATTTGTATTAAGGTATTGATCGTAAGAGCAATGATAATGGTAATGATGATACCTTTATTATTATTATTATTATTATTATTATTATTATTATTGTTGTTATTATTATTATCAATAGTAGTTATTTAGAAGTAGCAGTATGTTTTTATGTTGCTTTGTTCTCTCATTATGTATATTACTCTATACGAAAGGGTATATATACCATGATATATTTTGTATGCTCCACAGGTGGTTATTACTCAGACACTATGGCTTTTGTCAGCGGCAGTTGCCGGAGGTGTCCAAATGGCACTTTTGTCCACAAAAATAAAGCACCTGGAAAAAGTGTTTTTGAATGCAAGTCTTGTCCTGACGGTAAGATACTAGAATATAATTACACGTAAACTAACTCCTGCAATGTAGGCAAAAGTGAACAAGGCAAAATCCTTTTAATTTAGCATGAGGAAACTTCCAGTTACAGAACAGGTATAGTTAAGAAGCTTTTGTCAATTATAGCTCTTTTATGAAATCAACAAGACTATGGTAATGGTAATGAATTTACATAGCGCATTTTCTGTTAACATATTCAAATGCGCTTTACGAGCAAGTGATCGATGGGTGAGATCGGACATCAGCATATACAAATTAAAGAAGAGCTTTTTTCGTCAACGTTGACATTTTAATTTCCTCTCACGAAAGGTGCTTACTAGTTCATCGCTCAAGATTCAAGGACGTGAAAAGAAAAAGTGAAATTAGACGTATCTTTGAATAAGCCTATGTATCTAAAACATCTACACAATGGTGTATTACAGCCAACATTCGTATGACTTTGGCATTACTAATAACTCTTAAACTCTTAGAGTTAAAAACCTTCTGAAGACATCAAAGGATGCATATGTTACTCAAGGCTATGCACAAGCTGTAATATGGAGCGAAGGGTTCTAATGTAAGCTTTTTTCTTAGCAAGAGAAAATGGGATTGACGCAAAGGTTGTGGTTAGAAGGCTGGTCACTGGCAAGAACCAAAAAATTTCGTCTACGTTTAATTTAATCCACTAATGATAGGTTCTTATATATGTTCTTCATTATTTCCATTTCACTTTTAATTGTCTTTCCGTTGTCTTTTATATGGTTGTTTGGCTTCCCCATCCCTCCGCATTACTATGTACTCCCCAGCCAGTGGGTTTTTTTATGTTTTGCTGTGTTTCGCGCTGTATCTCTGTTTGTGGTTATTTTTTCATGTTTTAGTGTCTGTTTTTCTGGCTAGCGTTCTCATTCTTATTCACGTCTGTAGGATGCTTCGTTTTTTCTTTGCATATGAAATCCACTTTGGCACACCTTTCCTTTAACGACTTACTCAACGCATGAATTAATAGTTTGTTCTTTGAATGTAAGGGATACTTCTAAAACGCTGAAAAGCCGTGAAATCTTTCGATGGTTAAAAATGAATACATACGCAATTAGCCTTTTACAAGAGGTTGATTATACTAAAGATAAAGAAACGTTATGAACCGCAAAATGTGGGTATCCTGCTATGTTCAGCGGCTTTTCTAGCTCTGGTGTTGGGTCTGGGTATGTTGCCGCTAAAGTCCGTTCTCAGGTGAAACCCATTTTTACTTAAAAAAAAAAAAAAGGATAATTAATGATAGACTGGGATAACTTTCGCAAAAGTGAATTTGTGTAAGCAAGTTCAAGGAAAAGTTGATAAACACACTTTTCCTCATGAAAATTATGCGCTGAACACGAACAATTCCTCACCAAGCTTGAATATGCCATTTTGACCTTCATATCAGCCAATTACGTAATCATACATATTTAAAGACAAAAGCGAGGCTACATGTTGTGTCACGTTACAGAACACACTAAAAAGGTTTACACTTCATTTAAATACACAAGTAATATAGGTAGCATGTCTGTAATGTGTTTGGTGGGTACTGCATGGTAATTACGTGATTTTTTAGTTTCACGTGACTATTGAAAATTACGATTTTCCCGGCCTGATTACGCGGGGAGAAGTGCACACGGTTGAACAGTACATAAATGAACTTGAAGTTATCTTAAGAAGTATAATAGGGATTTTCGTTTACTTGAGTTTGGAATATTGACCAATCATCTTAAAAACAAACTAGATATCTGTTGCATCAAAGAGAAAAAAGTCTAGTGGGGCGCCTGATCTAAGCATCTTCAGAAACACTGCAGCAGCAACAGGACATTCTTAGTATTTGACTGAGTTGTCCTCTTCCTACAGAAGCAGAAACCAAATATTTTATCAGTTATTTGAACCATACTATGTCAAAAAAGATACTTAAAGATGTTAAAATATTTAACTGTGCTGTACCATTCACTTTTCTTGGTTTTCAACCTCTCAATTAACATCATTTGTGCAGTGGCTGTCCTCACTACCTCTGCATTTACATGCTTTTGTGCATGGCAGTCCTACATTTTGGCAGCTACACTTCTTTGATTTGAATCCACAGCTATTGGGTACGGATGCAAGAGACATCAACTTGGTTACCATCTTGGAATCATGATTTAGTTTTGTCTAACCCATAGTCTATGGAAGTGGGAGGGTGGGGTTTTTGTTTCCATATCATTGCTTGGATGTGTTGCACCTCTAATATGCCATCGCGCTGCATCACTCGTCAAGGGAGAGCTTCTGGTGACCGGCATCTAACAAACAACGTTTCGCGCGCTTCATTGACGTTCTCGCCATCTATAACGTTACATGAAGATAAACTTTCCAGCGGAATCCGCTTGGGAATCATCCTAAGTCACCATTTCCTTGCTAGATTTTCCAGTAGCATGTGTTGTTGTACAAACGTCTTCCATGCCGTTGTTTTTCTACAGCCAGCAAAGATGGACACTGGAACACTTTGACTGCATTTTGCATCCTCCACCAACAATGACGGTCTTATTGACTGGAGCTCCTGCGATAAACTTTTCTGACATAAGGCCCGCTGCCTTATATCTGCGTTGTTTTAATCAAGAGCCAAAAATGCTGACCAGGACTTAGGAAGAGGTACTGAGGCATCTTCAATAACTCTTCAAATGGGTGTGTCACCCATTTAACGCTTCCTTCCAGATGGGCACTTGATTGACGTTTCCCTTTATCCGTGAAATATTATATCAATACGATCGAACTCCTTTCCAGAAACAAACAAACACCGCTTTCACAAATTTACCCACGAGTTCGTCGAATGTCTTGCACTCTGAAGGACTTCCCAGCGCCATGAACAATACTTGACCATCAACTACTAGGGTCGATCGTCCAATGATTGGTAAGAAAGAACACAGGACGTTCTGTGCCACTTGACAATAGCACCATCATCAGGAAAGTATTTCCACTGTGCAGCTGATTATTGGAATCTGCGATAGCAAGGGGAACAGAAATTAGTCCGTAGCTGAGGACTCTTCTATCTGTGTTGTTGCGATGTCTTTGGTAAACATATTCTGCAACATTTCAGTGACTGTTGTTTGTTCATTGACATTGAAAACATCTGCCTGGCGCAGCAGCTCAATCACTTTCCTCTCGTCGGCATTATCCCGCAGTTTCCTTGACGGGTCAGACTTTTTGCATCTTATCTAATCATTCGTAGTAACAAGAAGATGGTACATCTTCCTTGTTAATTCAGTAATGTATGCCCGAAGGGTACACGAGAGAGTCTATCTCCAGAGCGCTGCTGTCATCCTTGTAATGCCAACCATTTCTTTTCCTCTCTTCCCGGTACCAATATGTCACTCATGAACTTGATCGCGATCGACCTGATAAAATCTTCGCGACTAGCATTTCACGGCCCGGTTACCCTTGTCAAACTCGGTATAGACTTATTCTGGAAGCTGCGTCATTTGCGCATGGCACGCAACACCCCATCGAGAGTGTGGAACAGACTAGGGGCAGATCTTTTAAAACCCGTTCGTTCTTCCATTATTTTTAACCGTGTGATCTCTGACAAAATCTGCCATAGTCACACAGACAACTAGTTTGAGTCTTAGCGGCCAGGCAACTTTAACTATCTGACTAGGCTTCCTGTGTAGGAAATGTAATTTGACAGCAAATGCTCTTAATTTAAAATTGAGAATTTTGAATGAAACAGATCCCGATAAAAACTTTGTGATTCTCTTACTGTTAAATTCTCAGTGCCTTATCTTATTTTTTTTTAAGTTTATACTCGACTCGATTGCGATAACATTATTCCAAAATGAATCGCTGAATTCCGTTTCTTATCAGTTAAAACTGATTTTTCAGTTAAAACTCAAAATCAAGCTTGGTAAACATTATTTTCGTGTTCAGCACGTAATTTTCATCTAAAAAAGCATGTTTAGGAACTCTCCCTTGAGTTTGTCGACATTTGTTTAAAACACCAGGCTTACGAGAAATGTTTCCCTGTATATGATTGGTGATCCTCATTTTACCTAGGTTGAATACGCACTCAGGTGAATCGAAGAAACTTTTTTAGAGCCTAAAGGAAGCCTAAAGAAAAAAAAAACAGTCAGATTAGGATTACTTTTGGATATTATACGTGGATATCAATTGACTTATTATGACTTATTATAGCGATACTCACCGTTACGTCACCTATTGTCATTAATGTGTCAACCAGAATATATGGGCTTTTGATACAAAGGATTCTTTTGTTCTGTGGTTGGCAAAATTTAAATAACAAACGAATTGTTTATAAAAAGTGAAGTCTCCTATACAAAAAGTAAGTTCTAGTACCGGTAAGTGCATAGTACAGTTCTCTCTTCCCTTACTATGTTGTAATGTTGAGACTGAAAAGATGAGTGTATGAACACAGAAACCGATAAAATGATACAAAACATTAGGAAGATGTGTTGAGATGCGCAAGGCAGAGCTTGAGGGAAGACGGTTTGGGGGATAGATAGCTACTTCTTTAAACTAGGTAGAGTGCATATTCAACTTAGGTAAAACGAGGATCACCAATTTAACCTACAATCCTGGCCATAAAGTGTTGGGACACCTCCCATGTACACTCTAAAACCCACGATTTCAACTACGGCCTTGACACTTAAAAAGACATGGATAGAAGCAAGTAAAATTGACCCCCCCCCCCCCCCCCCCCTCCCCCTAGCAATGTTGAAAGAAAATGAAGCTATTCTGAAAACCAGGTCGGATGTGGTTAAAAAGGAAAAAGGCAAAATAGAAAGTGGTTAGACAGGATTTTTGGAACCGAACGTGATTGCTGAAAAATCATTATTATTGGAATAAGACGTGAATATCTATCTTATCGTCACTTTAGTTGAAGAACACCGTTCTTGGAGGCGAACATTTCTTGAAACGTGGCTATTTCTGAAGCTATTGTCAAGGTTTTCTCCTTTAAGATTTTCATCAACATTGACATGGGGGAGGGGGCACAGGCGTGTTTACACGGTCTTGGTCTTAATTAAGAGATGCTGCCTGTGAAGTCATCTGCTGTGAACTGTCCCAACACTTGTGACCAGGATTGTCTGAAAAGGAGTTGTTTTACAAATGTTTGCAAACAGCAAGAAAAACTGGACGATGATGCTCTATTTATGAAGGATAATTGATAACAATTTTCTGCACTGATTAACGTAGAAAGAGGCCTGTACCTCGCTCATGCGAAAAATGCAAAAAAATGACGCGCGCGTAATTAATGTTGCAAACGTTGAGAAAGGTTTTAGACAGAAATTTTGTGTTCGCCACGCCAAAAAGGAGTTTTCCTACGTGCTTTTTTGACGTTTCAAAGGAGGAGATGGTTTTTAGGGAAAAAAATTTCACCAACTGATGCTAACGTGCGCCTCTGATAATATCAGAGAAGTTATCCTTCGGAAGAATTGCAGGTGAATGTGGCTTATGGAAGTCTACCGTAGCGAGATTGTGTAGCGGTAGGAATCATTCTGTATGTACAGGAAGGTCAGTGAAACTTGAAAGCAAAGGACGGCCCAGGAAAATATCAAAGCGCAGTATGCAAACTTTTAGGAACATTGAAAACTTTACGTTCGACGAATCGAGATATGTCCAGAAATGCACACAACAACAAAAATGGCAAAAATGAGAAAAAGTTGGCGAATTTGGCA
>NW_027179775.1:495000-515000 GCF_036669935.1 Montipora foliosa
TATGCCTGGATATGAAAAGTTATCAGTTTGTCCTTTGACCATTTCCAGATTTTTAGCTGTGTTCTTTCCATTTACGTAGAACTATTCTTTTTTTAATAAAAATAAGTATGGATCATAACTTAATCAGCGGTGATATCAAGCCTTCATATTTCGAGGAAAAGCTAGTTTTATTCAGGGAGAAGATAGGGCTGGAGAACATAAAGCACAAGTGAAAAACGCTGCTAGGCCTTAACATACTGTCACAAAATTCCTTTTTGTTTCGCTCTTGTTCTCTGTTTCGTTAGCTGCATAGTTTATTCCGTTCGTGTTAATTATTTAGTGTTAATTTCGTATCGTAGTCAAAGGTAATTAGTAGCTTAGAAATAGTTTGTAAGTTTATTTGTTCTTTAAAGTCTCCATTTTGAAAATACAATTGTAACTATAGGATTGTAAGTGTCGTGCATGTTTAAACAATAAGTTTGTCAGTAAGTGTTAATTGTAGAATAAATTATTATGTAAATATATAAATGTAAGTAACGTGTTGTAAGGGTGTGGCGAACAATTGCTTGACGGAAAAGGCACAGAAAGAGAGAAGGGAGAGTGAAAAGAGATCACCGCTGAGAGTCATTTGTGGGAGCTGTTTGAATCAAAGACAAAATCCATTTGTCCGCAGCAGCAGTGGCAACAGCGCGGAGATAAGCAACGAGTAGATGGTACAGAAGTGAAGGCGACGGGAAGAATTAATGCAAACGTGTGGATGAAATTGTCAAGGAACAGCAGTTTGTTGGTTTTTTTGTTTGTGGGCTTGACTCTGAGAGGAACTGTGTAGAACCGAACTTTTAGCTGAATTTGTTTACCTATTTTAGTTTTAAGGCCTTTTGTAATAGCAGTGAGATTAGATAATTTAGAGTAAGTAGCTTTAGTAGCCTTTTACTTGTAGTTAAATTATATCTTAAATTAAAAGTCGTGAGCGTTTTCTTAAAATTTATGGTTGTTTTTTGTCCGATTGTGGGAAGGTATTTGGGTGTAGATTTTTACGGTTTCGTTAGCGTTTTGTTTCTAATCCTGGGCCATCCCGATACACGTCACACATACCTTGCAGTTTAAATATCCATACTTAGACTATGGTATTTAGGGATGGAAATTGATTCAGGTTCGTGTAAGTTTTGAAAATTAATATTTAAATTTCTATACAATTCTTACACCGTATAGGTTGCATCTCAGTAGAAGACATGAACATGCAAAAGATCAACGAACCTGGCTTTGCAAACATTTTGCATCAATATGAATCATTAATAAATGTATAATAATACCAACAACATCAATAACAATAATTTAATAATAATAATAATAATAATAATAATAATAATAATAACAATAATAATAATAATAATAATAATAATCATTATTATTATTATTATTATTATTATTATTATTATTATTATTATTATTAAAGATGGTAGCATGCAACAGTTTTTGAGGAGAGAGAAAAACCAGAGTACCCGGGTAGAAACCAATCAGAGCAGAGCAGGGAACCAACAAACTCAACCCACATGTGACATAAGTCTGTGAGTCGAACCCAGGCCTCATTCGTCGGAGGGGAATGTTATCACCACTGCGTTATCCCTACACCTATACACCAGGCTAAATGTAACATTGCAAAATGAAACGGTCTGTCATCATTTTTTGTACGAATACACAAATGGATAAGTAAGTTGCGCTGTCTGAATTCTTTTTTCTCAGGTACGGATGGAAAGTCGTTTGCCGGATTTCGAGCATGTTACTGCATGAAGGGATTCTTTCGAAAACACATGTTTGAAGAATGCGAGCCATGCAAGCAAGGATTAAAATGTGAGAATGAATCGATTAATCTTCAACAGGGTTACTGGTGGAAATGGAAGAACGATACGAACAAAGAACTTTACAAATACTTCGGCGAGGTCTTACGCGGGAATTTTTCTGTTAGCAACAAAACCATGATCGAGTACCCAAACTCTCTTCCTCGAGCACATAAATGCCCAAGACCAGAATCATGTCTGGGAGGTACAAACTCCACTTGTGATGTTGGATATGAAGGACCATTGTGTGAAGTGTGTAGTCCTGAATATTACAAACAGTTGAAGACCTGCAAAATGTGCCCAACAAAAACATGGATGATCGTACAGCTTTCCGTCATGGCTGCTGTAACTATTCTAATCACCGTGGTTGTAGTTTGGAGAAGCAGGAAACAAGCCAAGAAGAAACAAGATCGCTCCTTAGTTGATATAATTCTTGGTAGACTAAAGATTGTTATCGGTTTCTACCAGGTAACCTTTGGAATTCTTGATGCATTTGCGTACATCAAATGGCCAGACTCTCTCTCCCTTATTGGAAAATATTCCGAGATATTACAGCTAAATATATTCCAGATTGCCCCAATCCACTGTCTCTTTCCAAGCCTAAAAGTCAATGCTTTTGGAAGATTGTATGCTATGCTCTGTATCAATGCTGTAGTGATCATTGTGGCATTCATTATTTATGGCATTAGGAAGATGTTTTTGACCAGAAAGACCTTCGAGAGTCAAATGGAGAAAGTGAAGAAAATTTCCGAAGCAAAGACATTGGCCTACAGAACAGTCTTTTTCTTCCTTTACTTAACATATCTAAGCACCTGCTCGAAGACAGCAAAGGTTCTTCCCCTTGCTTGTCACAAACTGTGCCTGGACGAAAAAGGTGAAAAGTGCGATAAGTTTCTAAAAGATGACTTTAATATCAACTGTTCCAGCCAAGAATTCCGACGATCTGTGATTGTTGCATACTGCAGTATTTTGTACATCATGTTTCTACCTATAGCTACATTGGTGGTTCTTTGGAGACACCAAAGGTCATTGAAGAAACAAGGCGACGGAGGTGACGATGACTCCACATATTCCCAGCATTCAAATCCTGAAATTGTCACAGGATTACAGTTTTTATTCTCAAATTACAACAGTCATGCATGGTATTGGGAACTTGTTGAGACAGCTCGAAAGGTGACATTAACATCAGCCATTATTCTGATCGGAAGTGAGAGCAGAGCCTATATTGCGTTAGCTCTTGTTATGTCAGGTCTCTATGGAATGTTCTTTGCGTACAAGCGGCCTATAGCGGAACCCTTTGAGAACAAATTGATGGTTTCTTCCCTTGCTGTAACAATGGTCAACCTAGTAATAGGTGCTGTGAGTAGAATACCAGCAGAAACTGTACATTCCTCGATGGACTCATACATGGACCATATCGTGTTCAATGCATTGGTATTCGGAGCAAATTTTCTAGTCATTGGAATTCTTGTGGGTAAGCACTTTGTTCTTATTTGTAATTACTAAAGCAAGCACGGTCCATAAATTTTTGTTAATTTTTTGCAGTAAACAAACGTATTTTTGTAGTGCTCCGATGACTCTCTTTTGCTGTATCTGGAGGTTCTCATACTCAGATCGCCGAGAGTGTTGGTATTTGCACTATTTATTTTTCCCTTTGATGTGCACACCATGATTGAATTTGCCGGATCAAAGAGATTGTTGGTGAAATTTGTAGCCAACTCAAAAAAGAAGCTATATATAGATGGCAAAGTTCAACTATGCCATCTGTATTATAGCTTTGACCCATTATGCGAGATGTGTTGACGACAAGCATGTTAAGTTCTTCTGAAAATTTCCATTAAATTTCGGAAACACTTGAAGATCTTTCAATATGAGTGGACTAAAGTCACACGAAAAAACGTCCGGGCATTTTCAACCATTGGGGGAAAACAGTCAGGTGGATTTTAATGCCCACTTTACAGCGTACTAAGCTCCGCTGTTGGGCTTTTCGTTCACTTGCGATAACATACAAACGAATCTCTTTTCTTTCTTCTTTTTTATTTTCAGTCCAGTACCTCAGGTACATTTACTGCTTTATCAAGGAGTGGCGTAAAAATCCACAATGGTCTTTTTCGTGTTGCCTAGCGTTACTTTTGCCTCTTAATGACCTCTTTAACGAAATACGAGAAATGGCGGGGAAAAATGTTCTCACAGAACAAGTGCAAACTGGTACGTTTAACGTGCCATCAGTTTCTAGTGCGATCAACGAGAGTGGAGCAGTAAGCTTTGAGCTTGCTACTATTCATGAGCACCCGAAAGAGTCCGTTGAACCTCGATCAGTCAACATTGACTTTGAAGAAAGCGACAACGGTGGCTTTGAAGAAGAAGATGCTGACAAAGTGGCATTCGACGCAAGAAAGGAGAGTGGAGCAGTAAGCTTTGAGCTTGCTAGTATTCATGAGCCGCCGAAAGAGCCAGTTGAACCTCGATCAGTCAACATTGACTTTGAAGAAAGCGACAACGGTGGCTTTGAAGAAGAAGATGCTGACAAAGTGGCATTTGACGCAAGAAAGGAGAGTGGAGCAGTAAGCTTTGAGCTTGGTAGTATTCATGAGCCGCCGAAAGAGCCAGTTGAACCTCGATCAGTCAACTTTGGCTTTGAAGAAAACGAAACCGGTGACCTTGAAGAAGAAGTTGCTAACAGAGTGGACCATTTTGCAGACCGGAAAAAAACTTTCGATACGCCTCTTTGACTGGCCATTTAAAGGAATTAAATTAACAGAGAACTATCGCGGACAACGGCAGTCTATTGTAGAAATATAGAACCTTAGGTCCTTTGATGATGTAACCCAACAGCGTATGAGGGTCTTAATTGATCGTCAAGTCGTTATCAGGAAAAAAAAGATGAAGGATTACCTTAACTAAATCATGATCTCAAGGTTTGGAAGTCTCTACAACATGCGTTCAATTTATGCCCCTCAGATTCTGTTTTGGAGTCTGTTTAACGTTAAAACACTAGATTAAACTGGCCAATCCTTAGAAATTATGTGTATCCTTGACTCGGTCTTCTGTGACTAGAACGGATAAGGGAGCCTTGGATACTCTAAATCTTGTATTGGAGTGCCTTACCCCGTAGCATTATAGACGAGAAAATGAACATGTAATTGACGACAACATAACGTTGTCTAACGGTTGAGTACGGAGGCAGATCCCGGGAAAAAATATTATTGTGAATTACACGGATCACATTCTCCCAACAAACAATAGCCCCAAATCACCAACAAGTGTGCAATTGCAACCGAACTTACACGGATATATACGCAGTCACGCGACACCGTAAACCAACAGTTTAAAGAACCAATAAGAGTGATATGAAGTAAATATCAAAGTGTCAGTTGTTTCTTTTTTGTCTTTTCCTTTTTCTTTTCTTTTTTTTTTTTTCATCACGTATGTTTAGAATAAAGTCGTTGAAATCAGAAGGAAGTGGGCAGATGAATGGTAACGCAGTTTTTGTGGCCCGTTGAGTTGAAATGTTTGTCCACAGGGAAACCAGGATTGTTGTTTCGTATACTTCGTCAGTGTTCGTTAAATCCGTCAGGTTTCACCAATATAAAGAATGGTAGGACATCGATGACAGGACATGCAGTATGTAAGATTACTCGACTGGCAGGTAAAATGGCCTTGGGTGGAAGTCCTCTTACAATGACTGACGTATGCACAGGTATGGCAACGTGGATGTCGACAGGCACGCGAATCAGTCTGATCAGTACATGCACAGCCAGTTGAGTGTACGAGTAAGTTTCTTAGGTTGCGATCACGTTTGTATGCTACGACATGTGATTGTGAAAATATATGACGGGTCAGCTAGTCGGTTGATAGAATACGGAAATTCTGAAATAGGAAGTGTTTGATTTGCTTGTTGAAAAGTTGGTATGTGAGAACAAGAGGTACTCTGTCAATGGTGCTGACAGTAAGCTCAGATGGGCGTGGGGAATCAGGACGTTTGCGCTTCCTTCTTATTGCGTATTTTAACGGCTTTGTTCACATTGAAGGAGGCTTTTACACCTGAAATGTCTGAGATTTATTTTTAACTACTGACAATTTTTTTGTCATTTTATATCATTCTACCTGGTTATTCATTTCGAGGTGTCATGCATCTCCTACAAAAACGTTTTGGTTGTTGACACTAACAGTATAGTTGTCGAAACAAAAAAATCCGAGATCCGAATGTCTGCTTTGAGCATAGTCTTGAGACAAGTAAGGAAGGAGGTTCGATAATGTTTCTTTGAGTTCCTATACATGTTAAAAATAATTAAACGTAAACATTTTTTGATTTTCTAAGCAAAGGGAATTGTTCTAAAAGAAGGGAAAACGTTTCATTTTCAGTGCGCCGGACTGGTTTAGGGCTCAGCGCTGCTGTCGCCGTAGACAGAAAACTTTGCTCCGCACTGTCTCTCGTCACTCAGGTGCAAAGAAGATCCCCGTCTGCAGGGAATAAACCTTCCACTGACGGGGAACAGCAATACTCCGGGCTCATGAGCGACTTTGGGTTGCCTTGCATTGTTAACCACGATGTATCATGACCTCAATAATATGGCACATACCAAGAATCTAATAATCTGGAGCGTTCAGTTGTCGCATTCTGATCAATGAACAAGCTCAGGAGTAGACAAAGTCATTAGTTTAGTTTTGAGTTTGGTTCTGTTATCAGAAAACAGGGTTACTGAAAGGGAAAGTATAACGTGTACAGCACCTTTGACATCTTCTTTATAACAAAGCATTTTCATGGATGAACAATATTAAGCGTTCCAAGAAAGGAATTGCCTACACCTGTGTTGACGAAGAGACTTGGTGGCGAGAGTGAACGTTCCTGGTTATGCACTGCGTAACCTGTAAAATTTCAAACACAATGCTTCGTATAACTTTTTTTTCCATGATTATGCCTACTGAGGTCTACGTAATAAATATCCTTACCGATGAAGTCCTTTGGGACTTTCACAAGCATTGTGAGCTCGCAACGTGCCAAAATGATTCGTAAAATTTCCTCTACAACACTTACTGTTTGAATTTTTTAATCATTTTTTGCGATGGTAGTCTCCACATATCCCTTAATCTCTCACACCTTGTGGGGGGAGCAAGCAAGGGAACAAAATGGCAGCTCCTTGACGATGACTTGAGGTGATAATATGGATTTAAATGGGAAAGAACGACTTTTGATATGCTGTCCACTGCTCCAACAGTCGGAAAAAAGCGTCGCTTGCAGTTTAACAGGCTATCCAAAGATGAAGCAACTAGAAACCAGTGGTTGAAACTTATGCGACGAAAATCATTCAAGGTGAGCAAGAGCACCCGTTTATGCTCAGAGCATTTCCTCAGCGCTATGCTCTTTCTCCAGAATGTTTCATCATATGATATTGTGTGCTCGAACGATGAGTTTCCCCACACTCTTCCTGAACAAAGCAGTTCTTGACGCAAAATATTTTTAACGTTTTTGTTGTGAGAATAACGTTTCATAATCTCGTTTTCTGAAGGCAGCCCATCTAGTAAATGTGTTCATACACATTTACTAGACAAGGCTTTGGTTGGTCTGGTTTTAGATTCAATTAATTAATGCTTTTTGTATTTTTAGCCAGTTATGCGAGGTTTTCCTTGCCAGTACCAAGCTTCACAGTTACCTCTCCTGTCGCCTCTACAATATGTGCTCTTTCCTGAGAAACACACAACTTTTTTCGTAAATTTATTAGTCCGTTCTTTAATCTCGGGTGGGGAGAGGGGCTGGTACTTTTGAGGGGTTATAAAATATCCAGGTAAGTTACGTGAAAGCGCTGTTTGATGTGCATTTGGTTGACGGACTGTACTTTGTACATGCCTAGTCTCCTGTATTTCTACTTCCATGCAATGAGGGATATCAATGTCCGGCCATGAATACAATTGCTTTCCCGTGTGACTTTGTTCGGGACTATTTGAATGCTGTTCACTGCATACACCTATAAAACGAAAAATTGAGAGAAAAGACGGTCTGTCGTATTTTAAGCCAATATGTCAATTTAAGCTTCAATGTTTTTTTCTCGAGGTTCTACGCTTCAATGAAACCAGTTTGCCAAGGTTTCTGAACGCTTACATTTCTTTTCGGGAGATTCATTTCTAACTTTGTCTTTAAAATACTGAGTTTTCTACCAGTTTTGGTTCATAATTTGCTCGTTTGGAGTCTGCCCGTTTGCATTTAATTCCAACAATTATCTCACAGAGAACAAACAATGCATCACCTATATGACTGCAGTCCCTTCTTAGTCCTACAATACATGTACAGTGGGGTGGGTGAAGGCGGGTTTTGAAGTGCTCAGTAGAGAAAGAGCGCTTTCTGCAAGCTCGCACAGCACACAAGTTGTGGTCACATGGTAGAAATGGTTGTCCTGCGGAAATGAATTAATTGTAAACGACATTCAACATTCACTTATATAGACCGGCCAAAGGTACAAATTATACGCTAACGAGTCACTGAGTGATCTTTAAATTATATTGCACAGATTGGCTCAGTTACTTTTGCAACAAATAAAGGAAGAAATCCTACATTTATTTTTGTATCAGGCAGCGTAATTTACTTTATTCTGCACGATTACAAAAAAAAAAATAGTCCAGGGATAATCACTGACATGAAGTTGTAAACCTCATAGGCTGGCATAACCGTCTCGTATTTTTTCACCTTCTCCCCATTCAAACCGCTCCTAAGCAAATAAGATTTCACGTCTTGGATGTCAATATTGTCACGTAAGCAAGAGCGTGATTTACCCAAGTTTTCAAGGGGTTTGTAGGTAAGGAAGCCGTGATTTCTCCTCTGGTTTGTTCTTCACGTTATCGCACGTGGCAATGTTTAGCTGTTACAAATCATTTTTAGCATCACCTTTTACCAAGGTTTTCGGCTGAACAATTTATCTGCGTACAAACTCTTTTCAAAGCTACCATTCCCAACCGTAAAACATCCGATAAATGTGTCAGTTTCGATACATTACGATCTACGCTTCTCCCCGCTCCACCGCTCGCCATATTGATCTTGTTGGCGTTCCCCAGCCCAGCCCCCCCCCCCCCCCCCCCACCTCATCTCGAAGAGCAGGGTATTATGGGATATGTGGAAGTGGCAAATGAATGCATAATTAGTATTATTGCTTTATATCTTAGTGCTTTATTTCATATCTTGTAATGTTGCCAGGGAGCTACATAGCCTCAATAGCAAAAAATGATTAAATGTAGTAAGATAGATAATGTTCTTAACTTGATTAATGCATAATTATGGGTTATATCATGCATTTTCTTTGTGAAATTGCAGCTGCATATCATAGTACTTTAATTCATATCTTGTAATGTTGCCAGGTAGCTCAGCCTCAATGGCCAAAGGCAATTCATTTCAGTAAGAAATATAACGTTCTTACCTTGATTAAAAGAATTACTTAAACTTGAAAAGCCTCAACAGTAAAAAAATGATTCATTGTAGTAAGAAAGATAATGTTCGTAACTTGATGAACTCGTTTTTTCTTCGTAAAATTGCTATATTTCTTAGGCCCGTTCCAAACACCGCTCCAGCCATGTGCCGAGCAAAACTCAATAAAATTTGACTTAAGAGCGATTTCAGAGAAAGGAGCAACGTACCTGTAGGTCGCAGCAAACTTAGATTTGGGCTTGGGTAAGAGCTGAGAAAGTTTATAAATTGTCTTAATTTTTGCGTTTCGTTCGGCATATGACCAGAACGCCGTATCATGAATCAGTCGTCACTCCATGATCGCATAATGTGACAGACCCTGCCGAACTCAACGTTGTTTGCCGCTCTAAACATAACCTGCCGCACCAAATTGATTCAAACTCCGCTCTTCAGTCGTTTTAAACTCAACAGTTAGGTTTGTTTTGAACGGGCCTTGGTAGTTTAGGTATCTTGTAATGTTGCCAGGTAGTTCAGCCTTAATGGCCAAAAGTAATTCATTGCTGTAAGAAATATAATGTTCTTACCTTGATTAAAAGAAATACTTAAACTTGAAAACGTTTGGGCATATTTTTCCATCTGCTGGAACTCATTTTCCATCTGCTGGAACTCAATAATAATAGGCATCTTATAAGCAACGACAACGGGGACCTGAACGAGAACATCACAAATTTGCAGATTAAGTGGACAAAACGACAGCTTTGCATTCCTTGGACGTGCATTTCACTTTTTCCCATTTCTTAGGCGTAGTCTGAAAAACAGCTACTTGAAATATCCAAATTTGAGATTTTTATGAAGAACGTCAGCACTTAAGAATAAATTTTCATTTTTTTCCCGCAAATTAAGCGCATTCGTTGGAGATCAATGTTTTGCAAGCCGAGTTGTCCCGTTTACGCGGGCTGGATCGTTTAGCCGAGGTCCTGGCACGTCTGAGAAAAAAAAAAACACCAAAAAGCAAGTTTGCGATTATAAGGAAAATTCTCAGCTCGGTTACCCGAGATGCCGGGATCGCGGCTAACCGGCCGGGCTGAGATTTTTCCACGTAATCACGTTAACCGGGACAGCCCCGGTTAGCCAAGGCAGCGATTTTTAACACATTACTCCTCTTTAGAGAAAAATGCCCACGGAATAGCCGGTTTTTTTTTTTTTAATAAAATATGCCCATGTACAAGATAGCAAACTTTAGGGCTTCTTTAAATTGTAGAATGGTGAAATTTAATAACAATTGAGCGAGACTAACGGCTGTCCACTTCTTCTTCGTCTTGTTATTATTATTATTATTATTATTATTATTATTATTATTATTATTATTATTATTATTATTATTTTCACGCAACATAATCTAAATTTAAACCAAACCGGGCTGGCACACCTCATGTACTATATACCGGGCTGAAACTCATCCCGGCAAACCCGACCAACCCGGCTAATTTAATCGGCCCTTTATGTATCACGAAATAGGCAACAATGACAAGAGAACTCTCCAATGATGTCTCCTTTAAGCTTGAATGGCGACGTGGTGTGTGATTGTTGAAATATGCCAGAATCTCTGTCAACACGGAATTTCAAACGTTTTCACCTCTGCTACGTTCTCTTTAGCGAGTTTTACTAAATATATGAGGCAGCGAGGCATGCATTAAATTTTCTCTTCAAGCTTCTCCTTCCTTGGCTTTCTTCGCTTACATTTCTCAAATTTCGTTACTTCTTCTCTCGTGCTCTTTCCGGCCCTTTATCCCGTTGCTCGTCACTAATATGATTTCCCGCCGGACAGGAAAATGCGGGTTGCTAAATGTAACGCTGCCACGCGATTTCCCTTCAAGGAAAATTGCCTGAACACTTCCGTCCCCAGAGGTTGTCCTACCTCCCCACCTCCACCCCGATAGTTTGTACGGGCGGACGGACAGGCGTACGCTGACGTCATAACCAGAATTTCTCAAATGGATAGCTTTCCCAAAAATTTTACCTAAGCGCTCTGTTGAGCTTCACTAAAAATTAGAGAAAAGGCATGCATAAGTGGTAATATCAGGAATAATTCTGTAACTGTTTTGTACGTCACCTGCCACCACTTTCAATGATTGCCATCCAGCATCAGAAACAGTGGTGAATAGGATGATAAGTTCATACTTCTAAAGACAGGGAGGGTTTGAGTATCACGACTACCGTTTGGGCAAATAATGCGGTGTTACGGCTGTCGGAAATAAATGCAGATAGGAAAGGAAATGTAGGTGGCGACCCAAGGTCATGCGTCAAATCAAAGCCCGAAACGAATCTCGTTTCCAGAGCCACGATTCTTTTGGTCAGAGCCGAAAAGGATCGTGGATGTGGTAACGAGATTGCGTAGAAATATGGGGATATTTCACCCCTTTGATTTGGGCATGCGGGCATTGCGATACAAACCCGATGTCGGTCAGACAGTCCAAGATGGCGTCCAAACCCGCAATTGCATCACAACCGATACCCGCGAAAAATGTATTCGGGACATTTGTAAAATGACCCCATTAGAATGCCTCCTCTCTCGTCGGAACGCAATTATTTATTTACAATTTATTTTGAGTAATTTGGATCAATTGCTTGCGTGGTCAAGAAGATTGAGGAGTAGGCAGCAGATCCAAATTGAGTTCAAGATCCAGTTCTGGTGAGTACATAGAAAGGTCTTGAGAAATATGAAGTGTCTGTGAGTAGTGCTGTGTAGAGGGATTGGGCATAAGGGGGGATGGAGGTACTTGAGAGGATCAGGGAGTGGTAAGTAAGTACAAGGGAGGAAAAATATGTCTAGTTCTTTTTCAGACCACCTAAAAAACCTAGCCCCTTTTTTTCTTAACTACACCCCCAAAGAAAGAAAAATCCCTTTTTTAGACTGTTGATTAAAAAAGTTTAAACTGGTTTGGAAAAAAAACAAACCAAATATAAAATTAAAGCACAGCATAGACACTATCGATAGCTCTAGAGAAGGAAGAGAAGGAATACTTCCCCGAAATCTAAACATGTAGCGCTCCAATGCTCTCTTAATCTTAATAATTTGGACTTTGCCACTATGTGCTTTGCACAGTTTCTTTCCTCAGTTAATGTCTGCCTCCTCTTCAGAGCGAGTCTAAGTGCAAAGTTTCTACTTCATTTGAAGTTGGGGGAAGGGGTCGCGCTGTGGCTGCGCATGTGTAACATTTCTTGCCACGTAGAAGGCAACCCAAGTACGACTCAAACTCGGTATCCCTCATTCATTCAGAGGCAATCGCGATGACCACTAATGTACAGACGAACTATGCGAAAGATTGATGAGGGAATATGTTTGAAATAATTGTGTGCGTGAGCGGAAACGAGTTTTTGCGTTTACGTTGCACGCAATGCACTATCCGGTCATCATATGACTCGGTAAAAAAGAAAGGAACGGTAGTCGTTCTAGCACCGGTGTCCTAGCGAATTTGGAAACCCCTAGATTTGGGGCCCCTGGCACAAATTCGGATTTGGACCCCCCATATTACAGCTTATTTATTTAACTGTTTATCGATAGAGTTAAATTTTGGATCAGGAAATATTGAAGGAAAGACTTAGTTCAGTTAATTTCTTGTTTAAAAGCATACGCTGCAACCTTTTTTTCTAAAATTTGTTAGATGCGAATTTTAATTCCTTTCTGACAGAAGCTTGAATAACGCACTTGGGATTTACAGAATTGTTGTGTTATCTTGTTAATAAGGAAAAAAAGGGAAAGTCAGACTTAAGATTCAGTTCAAGTTGTTGAAAGCACGCGATGAGGCTTTTTTGTAAAGTGATGCCTTTTCTTCCATTTGATAGTTTGGATGGGCAGCGCTTCCACAAAGGAGGTGCCACTTTTTGAAGAAACACCTCTTGGTTGGAAGACGCGGTCTTTGAAGTTTACTTGATTTCAACGCACTAACAACTGAGCTATGCACAAACATCGCAGCTAGGCCCGATAAAGCCGCCCAATTTTTTTATGTCCATGTCTATAATTGGAAGCAATTGCTTAATCAGCTGAGTGCAAGGATCTCGTCTCCATTATGTCTATAACTCACACTTCAAATGCATAGACTTACTTCATTCAAGAAAAACAACAAGGTACACACAATACAATAATCTCTTTTCAGGTAAAAGAGTTTTCCCTCTTTCTGGTTTACTTTGATAATTTTTTTCCATTTTTTGTTCTCTTTAATTTCTTCCTTTTGCGCTTGGTAGTTAAACTACCAGGGGGAGTCTGGTGGGGAGTCACGAGCCGGGTGACAGGTCCCTGTGGGCGAGGTAGCCTGGCTCGCCCCACCAGATGAGCTTAATTCTCTCAGCTGCCGGCTCCACACGCCGCACCCTGGAAACCCCTGCACCTAGGGGGCTAAGGCAGTGGGAGGGGCCAGTGTCTGTATTGCACTGTTGGGCGATCGACGGTGGAGAGCATCGCTACGCATCGTCGTCTTCGGCCAGGGTGGATGAACTGTCAAACAGTCAACGGCTAAATGCACAGGTGCGAGGCGCTTTGTTTGTTGCAAAGTACAGCTGCGGATAACATAGAGGTATGGAGGCATGGAGACCGCCAGTCT
Organism: Montipora foliosa; assembly: GCF_036669935.1. Lineage (NCBI taxonomy): Eukaryota > Metazoa > Cnidaria > Anthozoa > Scleractinia > Acroporidae > Montipora > Montipora foliosa. The sequence continues at coordinate 508,812 of NW_027179775.1, forward strand.
TATTTTCCAAGAAACCCAGTGATGAAGCGTCAAACAAGAAAGCCCATACCGGCTCGGAGGACGCCTGGTCAAACAAGCTCCGCACCCGCTATTACCCACCGGAACACGGGCGAAGAGTCGAACACCGGTGGAAGGATTACCTACCGTTTTCGTTCAAAGGACAAAATTGCTTTTGGAACATGGAATGTGGAAACTCTATGGAGAGAGGGAAGACTTGATGAATTGTGTCATGAATTAAAGCATTACAAGTGGACTGTCATCGGCCTCAGTGAAGTCCAAAGGAAGGCACGCGGTGAAATCAACAGCGACGATGGTCATAAGCTGTTCTACTGGGGTAGAGATGATAAACATGAACACGGGGTGGGCTTTTTAGTCCACAGAGACACTGCCAAATCTGTTTTAGGCTGCAATTTTATTTCAAGTAGATTAATTTCTATCCGCATCAAAGCATCTCCTTTAAACATCACTCTCTTTCAGGCGTATGCACCTACCTCAGACTACAGTGATGAAGATCTTGAAATCGTCTACCAATAAATCCAAGAGAATTTTGGCAAAGCACAGAAAAAAGACATCAAGATTATCCTCGGCGACTTTAATGCAAGAGTTAGAAAAGACACTGCAAAAGACTGGCCTAAACAATAGGGGGCCCACTGCAACTTTACCACCAACGACAGAGGTCTGCGGGCTCCTTGAGTTCGCAAACTACAAAGATCTTGTCGTCGCAAACACCCTCGGCAAGCACAAAAAGTCCAGAACTATGACTTGGCATCATCCTAACGGCGTGAACCATGGTCAGGTAGACTACATATTAGTCCCAAATAGATTCAAGTCCAGTGTGTACACCAGGAGAACCAGGACGTTCCCAAGGCCCGACGTTGCAAGCCCTCATGACCTTGTTATGTCGACTTTTAGGTTGAAGCTGAGGAGAATGTCCAAGCCCCAATACACAAGACTTAAGTTCGACCTTGAAAAACTTCAGGACCCCCTTGTAGCTGACCAGTTTAGAGCATCAATCGGCGGAAAATTCGGGCCTTTGCTTCTTTTTGACAATGATTCAGATCTAGAAAGTAATATTGCGACATTTGAGAAAGCAACTATTGAGACATTCTAGGAAATAAGACAACAAAGAAAAAAGCCTGGGTAACATCCGAAGTGCTAAGTCTGTGTGATAAAAGAAGGGATCTTAAAGGGAAAAAGAAAAGTTGTCCTCAAGCCAAGAAAGAATACAGCAAGATGAACAAACTTGTAAAGAAAGAAATGGTTAAAGCGAAAGAAAAGTGGATTCAAGAACAGTGTGAAGACATCGAAACCAACTTGATGAAGAACAATAGCAAGAAAGCTTATGATACTGTTAAAACATTAACAAAGCCAAAGCAAAGCAAAGTCAACACCATCAAAGATAAGAAAGGTGAAACCATCATTGAGAGAAGTAAAATCCTAGAAAGGTGGACCGAGTACTGCTCAGAACTGTACATCTACGAGCTGCAGGGCGACGCCAGAGTCTTAGACACATCAGAAAGCCAAAGCGACGACTCAGTAGACCTCATATTGAAATCGGAAATTGAAGAAGCTGTAAAAATGTTGAAGAAAGGGAAGTCACCAGGCGTTGACAACATCCCAGGAGAATTGATTCAAGTAGGCGGCCAGCATATGACTAAACATCTGTAACCAAATATGGAAGAGTGTTAAATGGCCACAAAACTGGACAAGATCTCTTGTTATTACACTCCCCAAGAAAGGTGATCTCAAACTGTGCAACAATTACCGAACCTTAAGCTTAATCAGCCATCCAAGGAAGGTTCTTCTCAGAGTCATTTTGAACCGCCTGAAGCACCAAGCAAAAGAAATAATTGCCGAGGAACAAGCCGGCTTTATGAAAGGCAGAAGTACCGTTAAGCTCGAATGTCAAAGTCGTAGAGGAAACTTGAAGTTCTTTGGAATAAAGGAACGTGAAAACGAAACAATGACTCTGAACTCGCCCTAAGAGAATTCATGCGCAAGAAGCTAAAGATCCTTCCAGGCGACGAAAAAAACATTCATTTTCACAGATTTCACAGAATTACGTCGCGCCATTCACAATCAAATGGACAAAGTGCTCTTTACCGTGGTGAAGAAACATCTCAATTTTCTTTCTATGGGCGTTTAATGGACAATTAAGCTAAAATGAAAGCTAAAATACAGCTAATTTTATTTATTTGTTCATTTTTTCTACGGAACCACCTACTTGAGAGCTGCACCTTTTCACTTTCTATATCCAGTCAAAACGCCGTACAAAGCTTCTGTATGTGTTTCCGCATGTGCTTTTGTTTTAGCTTTCTCTCCTGTTACGTTGATCAACTTTTCGATGCTAACGAGGTAATAAGAATCAAGCCTGGTCACAAATATCAACCGCACTGTGAACATAATTAAAAAAAAAAATTATTTTCATTATTTCTTGGATACCCCGTCTATCCTGTTATTAGAAATCAAATGTATAAACTGTTATCACTTAACGTTAGAGTGCTAAACAGTTCGAGAAAGCGAAGACAAGTACTTCGTTGCTTGCACCAGCAGCAATCGGATACAATTTTCTTGCAAGAAACTTATTCCTCGCCGGAATCCATCAAAAGATGGGAAACAGAATGGGGAGGCAAAATCGTGTCCAGTCATGGCTCCTCTCATAGTAGAGGAGTCATGATTTTATTCAAACCACGTCTTGACGTTGACTTCAAAAAAATTAATTCTGGCAGATGTATTTTAGCAGAGACTATTATTGATGGTACGAAAGTGGTTTTAGTAAACATTGACCCACCGAATGATACAACCCAACAAGTTGTTTTCCTCAGGGACGTTTCAACAGAATTTCTAATCCCTTACGCCAATGACAACTTGGTGCTGGGAGGTGATTTTGACTGTACAATTAGCACTGCAGACAAAAAAGGCGGTAGACCGATAGACAGCAGAAAAGCCTCTCTCGACGAGCTTCAGTCGTTAATCAAAACACGTAATTTACTTGATTCCTGGCGTTTCAAGAATTCAGATCAACCAGGCTTTACATGGGCTAGCCCGTCAATGAAAATACAGTGTAGACTTGACTACTTCTTTATTTCAAAGCAGTGAAAAGATCACGTAAAGGATTGCAAAATACTCCCAACCATTTATTCAGATCACTCCGCCGTCGCTCTCTCCATGTCTTTCAACGAAAATGAACTCCCTCGAGGGCCAGGGTTTTGGAAGTTTAACAACTCCTTGCTGTCAGATACTAATTACGTGGAACTGTTAACATTTAAAATTCCAATGTTTGCAAAAAAGCATGAACAAGTCAACGACAAAGGGTTGTACTGGGAAATGATTAAAATGGAAATTCGTGCTTTTACAATAGCTTTTTCAAAGAAGAAAGCTAAACGAAAACGTGACGAAGAATCAATTCTTTTGTCAGAAATGATGAGATTGCAAACCAAACTCCAGGCGTCATACAGCGATTCTCTTAAGACTGAGCTGAAGAGAATAAAATTCAAGCTTTCCAAAATTGCTGGTATTAAAACACGAGGAACAATCGTGCGCAGTAGAGCGCGTAGGTACGAGCATCGTGACAGGAATAGTAAATACTTTTATAACTTGGAAAAAAGAAACCAAAAAAAGAAACATTTAACGTCCTTAGTTAATAATGAAGGTGGCAGAATCACAAACCCGAAGGACATCCTGGAAGAACAAGAACGCTTTTTCGAAGAGATTTACACATCAAGAAATATGGACCCCAACTGCCCAACTTTCAGTGAGTTCTTTGAAACAGAAAATGCATTATCAGAAGAAATCGCGAAAACGTGCGAAGGTGTCATGTCGGTTCAGGAGTGAGAGCTTGCATTAAAAGCTATGGAAAACAACAAAACTCCCTGCACGGACGGGCTAACGCCTGAATTCTATCGCTATTTTTGGAACTTGCTCGATTCATTCATGGTAAGTAGCTTTAATTCCGCCTTTCGAAACGGAAGTCTTTCTGTCTCTCAACGTCAAAGGATTATTTCCTTAATTCCGAAGAAGAAGAAGAATGCCGAATATTTAAAAAACTGGCGGCCTGTATCTTTACTGAATGTAGACAATAAAATAGCGACGAAGACCATTATTCTGCGCTTAGAGAAGATATTGCCGAACTTAATTCATCCCTGTCAATCTGGATATGTTAAAGGAAGGTTCATTGGAGAAAGTATTAGGCTAATACAAGATATAATGCATTTCACTAAAGCGAAGAATATTCCAGGGGCAGCCGTGTTTTTGGATTTTGAGAAAGCGTTTGACTCGATTGAGTGGAACTTTATTCATAGATGCCTCGAAACGTTTAATTTCGGTCTTGACCTCCGATAATGGATAAAAGTGTTTTATACAGATATCTCTAGTTGTGTTCTGAATAACGGATACGCCTCAAAACATTTTCATCTAGAACGCGGCGTGCATCAAGGTTGCCCACTTTCCGGCACATTATTCGTTATTGCTATTGAGTTACTCGCACAACGTATCAGACGCTCAAAAGAAATAAAAGGTATTCCAAAAGATGAACATAATGAGGTCAAACTTTCGCAATATGCAGACGACACAACTGTACTTCTTTCTGAGGTCCAGTCACTGTCAAGGTTATTTGATTTATTATCGCTTTTTGAAAAATGCTCTGGTCTAAAATTAAATCAAACAAAATTTGAAATGTTATGGCTTGGCTCTATGCGTAACCGAAAAGACACCATACATGATCTCCAGTTGAGCGCCGAGCCAGTTTACGCGCTTGGCGCGCATTTTACATATGATCTAGAAGTGTCTGAAAAGAATTTTTTTTTTGACAAATTAGGATCTTTAAAGGAAATATTGAATATTTGGTCCCAAAGAGACCTCTCCATCGCTGGCAGGATAAATATAATTAAAACATTAGCACTTTCAAAACTTGTGTTTATCTACAGTGTCATGAATACCCCTAAAGAATTCAGTAAAGAAGTAAACAAGATTACGTTCAATTTTGTTTGGGATCACAAGTCCGCCGAAATAAAAAAGACTACCCTTAAGAGAAAAGAGCTTGACCACTTGGTTATGGTTTAACGTGTAATCTACGGGAGAAACTTTGAAGACACGAGGAACAGCTTAAACAGTTACTAGAGGCTTCTTCCTCGTTGACAAAGGGAGATGAGCATACGCAGCGGACTAGTAAAATTTGACGCAACCACGCGGCCTCGCGTCGTCCGCACCATCAATAGGGACCTTAAGATCTACGACGGCGACGGCGACGAAAACGTCACCTCAAAATAGAACTTCGCTCTAGTAAAAGTCTTTCACGATTATTCCATCTCGTTAACCTCGTACAGTGTGGGCGAAGTATCCTAAAAAAAAATTGCCACCCCTCGAAGAAGCGGAACAAAACCCCGCAATGAGCATACCGTTGGACAAGTTTATTTTAAACGTAAAATCAAGAGCTTACCTTTGGTGAGTTTTCTACGTTTCAATTTATTTATTAAAGTTTCCAACTAATTCAATGTGCGTGTTTTTTAAAACCTTGTTGGTTCAAGCAATCCGTTTCGCAAAACATTCTGGGAAATTTGAGTTTGGCGAATGTTAAAACAAAGTCGTTAGTATACAGTAAGTGTATAACTTTTACTATTGTGGTATTTGTAAATACTAACTGCTAATAATTGCTTTACGTTTGCCAAGTCAATAACTTTTTAACTTTTTAAGTGTAATTGAGTTCAGTATTTGGAAAACTAGCTGCTTGGTGACGAACGAAAGGACAAGTGAAAAAATCCTCGGACGGATTCGAACCTACGGATAAATTAACTGAATAAATGCTTGAAAGAAAATTCGCCGAGAGCGGAATTTGAACCCACGTCCCCCGTTACTAGTCAGGTGTGATAACCACTACACCACCAGGACAACCATGCTGGCAATACAGCCATCGAAGAGGTGATTTACGTGGTTAGGGCGTGGACCGCCAAGGAAATTTTCTTTCGAGGTGACAAGGTAGGGGAGCCTCTATCTCCACTTGAAACCCAACTAGAGATCAAGTTAATGATGCACGACCGTTGTCAACTTAGCGGATGACAAGGAAGGATCCAAAAGGGATACAGGCTAATTTTATTTGTGTATGAAGAGTATATGAAAGAAACCATGACCCCGTACACCCCAAATAGTCATATTTTTAACTGAATAAATGTTTGAAAGAAAATTCGCCGTGAG
>NW_027179775.1:527500-557500 GCF_036669935.1 Montipora foliosa
AAAGTCCACGACCGTGCACAATCTTTTGTTTTGCGCTCATACACTATGTATGAATTACGTAACCAACACGTTTCTATTGGTCAGTTCCTCAGTACGGAGTAAACAACTATTGTGTTTTGTGCACGGTCAAGGCCAAAAAAGAGAACAAAAGCCTACAGCAAAGAAATTTGGCCGGTTTCATAACTATTCCCCTGTATTAACTATGGAAAAACTTACTCTAGACATGATGAAAATAAACTTGATTTGATAGGGTGCGAATTAAAACACAATAAAGAAAATCTCCTAACATTAAAAGCAAAAACGGAGTCAATCAATAAATTGAAAAAAAGATCACTTACCATCCTGAACACATAAGGTAGACCAACTAGGAGGTTAATCTCGTACTCAGATCTCACTTTGTCACTGGAATTGTGAGATCTGGTAAAGTTCCACAGTACACCATTTTTCATTGGCTACTAAAAAAAGATTGCGGCAATGCAATCTACGCTCGGCCGATTGGCTTATTTCGCGGGGCACTTAGTGAAGGTTTAGTTTTCGCAAACTCGTGTGCTGTTTTGAATAAATGCCAGTTGGGCGGAGGAAAGTTTTGTTTTTTCTGAGGCCGGAAAAGCTTTACATTTGAGGCAAATCATTTTAGAAATTTGCGACATTAGTGTAAATGGTACCGAAGAAAGCCCCACGTACCCTGCCATTCGAATAAAGTTCCGTGGAGCTTGCTATGCGGTACGCAGAAACTAATAAAGTCAAGTTGAAGCACTGGTAACCCAGGCTCACTGTGTGCGTCACGTAGGTATTAAAATATGAAGAACATGTGAGGCGAAGTTTAGGTCTGAAAATTTGCTAGGAAATGGAAATAAAAATCGATAAAACTTACCATGTGGTGAGCTGTTGTTGTCCTTAATACGTACACGAAGTTTCGGGGAAAATGGTCCCCGTTGACCTTCCTTCATAATATAGTGACAAGGTAGGAGACGGAAGCCAGCGTCGGGACTTCGATCGACCCAAAACAAGCACGATTTTTTCCGCGAAAATCAAATCCAGTCGCTAAATAAACACGCCAGGCTCGTGGAATAGGAATTTCTCTAAACCATGAATCCACTAAAGCATCTCCAGGTAGCAACGCGGAGCCACCAGACTCCGTAAAACTTGTAAGTTAACCTGCTAAAATGGCGGCCAGAAAGCGTGGTACTCACGAAGTGCCCAATTCAAAATGGCACTGAACTCTGGACGCCTGGTGACGAGTATAATAAGTTCTGGAGCACTGAGCAATTTCTTGGGTCTCCCCTCCCTCGAGTGAGACTTATTATACTCGTCACCAAGCGTCCAGAGTTCAGTGCCATTTTGAATTGGGCACTTTGTGAGTACCACGCTTTCTGGCCGCCATTTTAGCAGGTTAACTTACAAGTTTTACGGAGTCTGGTTGCTCCGCGTTGCTACCTGGAGATGCTTTAGTGGATTCATGGTTTAGAGAAATTCCTATTCCACGAACCTGGCGTGTTTATTTAGCGACTGGATTTGATTTTCGCGGAAAAAATCGTGCTTGTTTTGGGTCGATCGGAGTCCCGACGCTGGCTTCCGTCTCCTACCTTGTCACTATGTTATGAAGGAAGGTGAACGGGGACCATTTTCCCCGAAACTTCGTGTACGTATTAAAGACAACAACAGCTCACCACATGGTAAGTTTTATCGATTTTTATTACCATTTTCTAGCATATTTTCAGACCTAAACTTCGCCTCATGTGTTCTCTATATTTTAATACCTACGTGACGCACACAGTGAACCTGGGTTACCTGTGGTTGAAGTATGTAATTTATTCAAAACAGTATTTATCGTTCTTAAAGCGTGACTCGCGAATTTAAAAGTAGTGATCAATTGTGAATTTTACGGTTAGATTAACTACATTTTTCACGAGATCGTGTCAAGAATAGCGCTCTTTGCTAACTTAATTAACTTGCAAACCAAAAACAAAATATTGTGCAGGGTCACGGTCGGTTCAACATCTAATTGCGACTGTATTGTTCCCGCTTTTGAAATTCCCAGGGTTTCATAACCAGTCCCTAGATTAACTATGATTAAGCCTAAGCGTTCGTTTCAGTGATTAGGCCTAAATCCTCTTTAACATTTTAGGTTTCAATTTACGGTTTGGCTAACTACACTTTGCACGAGATCGTGTGAAGAAAATAGCACTCGTTTACTGATTAAGCCTAAGCGCTCGTTTCAGTGATTCTGCAGTTGCTTCGACAATTAAACAATCTCGACCGTTCAAAAACAATGGCCTGTAGCGCTTCTTTCTGTTTGGGCTTAAGTTTAAGGTTTCCTTGTCCTCTACCCAAAAGAATCTCTTCAAGAATACTCTCGAAATCCGTGTTTATTCCGCAAAAATCACAACAGAGAGTACGAACATGCGCAGTGATAGAAAAGCCCGTATTTCGGTCCTCGCTGGCACTGAGCATGCTCGAAATCGAACTTTACCAGATCTCCCTTCCGTATGACCGTGGGAGATCTGGGTACGAGATTACTAGGAAGTTTACTATAGCGAACGTCCGTACACATGCGCTTACAAAGAAACCCACACTGCAGGCACAGAGATTCGTCAAAAGGAGGGTGAAGGTAAAAATAAAGAACTTTGCAACTTGACGATCAAGGCCCGCAATAATCTCGTACCCAGATCTCACTCTGTCACTGGAAATGTGAGATCTGGTAAAGTTCGACAGTACACCATTTTTCATTGGCTACTAAAAAAAGGTTGCGGCAATGCAATCTACACTCCGTTGGCTTATTTCGCGGGGCACTTAGTGGAGGTTTGGTTTTTGCAAGCTCATGCGCTGTTTTGAATAAATGTCAGTTGTGCGGAGGAAAGTTTTGTTTTTTTCCGACGCCGGTAAAGCTTTACAGCTGAGGAAAATCATTTCAAAAATTTGCGACGATTGTGTAAATGGTTCCGACGAAAGCCCCACGTACCCTGGCACTCTAATAAAGTTCTGCGTAGCTTGCTACGCGGTACGCAGAAACTAATAGATTCAAGTTGAAGTATGTAATTTATTCAAAACAGTATCTCTCGTTCTTAAAGCGTGACTCGCGAATTAAGTAGTGATCAATTGTGAATTTTACGGTTAGATTATTTACATTTTTCTCGAGATCGTGTCAAGAAAATAGCACTCGTTGCAGTGATTAGGTCTAAGCACTCTTTATAATTTCGCTTTCAATTTACGGTTTGGTTAACTACACTTTTCACGAGATTGTGTGAAGAAAATAGCACTCGTTTACTGATTAAGCCTAAGCGTTCGTTTCAGTGATTAGGCCTAAACCCTCTTTAATATTTTAGCTTTCAATTTACGGTTTGGCTAACTACACTTTGCACGAGATCGTGTGAAGAAAATAACACTCGTTTATTGATTAAGCCTAAGCACTTGTTTCAGAGATTATGCAGTTGCTCCGACTATTGAACAATCTCGACCGTTCAAAAACAATCCCCTGTAGCGCTTCTTTCTGTTTCGGCTTACGTTTAAGGTTTCCTTGTCTTCTACCCAAAAGAATCTCTTCAAGAATACTCTCGAAATCCATGTTTATTCTGCAAAATCACGCAAAATCACAACGGAGAGTACGAACATGCGCAGTGATAGAAAAGCCCATATTTCGTGCCTCGCTGGCACTGAGCATGCACGAAATCGAACTTTACCAGATCTCCCTTCCGTATGACCGTGGGAGATCTGGGTACGAGATTAGGGCTGCAAGAAAATTGAGAAAATTTGGGGTATTTGGTGCTGAGAATATACTAGAAAAATAATATCACAATTTGAGCAATGGACTGAAAAAGAACTGGGATTCGAACGTATGACCCCTTCCATAACTCCAAAAAATTTCCCTGATCCCAACAGATGTGTCTTCGCAGCTCAATTGATAAAGTACTTTATTGTATAAACGCCAATGAAATACCAAGTGAGCTTTCGCGGGAAAACAGGATATCTTCACACGCGAAAAGATCACTGTTGCTATGGTTACATATAAAAACGCGCCTTTCGATGCCTTTCGTGAAATGATTTAGTATTTCATTGGTGTTTATATAATAAATAGAATATTACATGGCCGCTTGGAGATACGAAATTTCTCTTCTCGTGTTGAAAAATATTTCACGAGTGAGCGCAACACCAGTGAAATACTTAGAGCGATTTTCGAATCACCTTGAAAAAGTGTTCGCAATTTGTTTCAAGAACCAATGTTTGGCAAGATTAAAACAAAACCACCTCCTCATTCCCGCCAACGAAACTCCTAATATGGGCAGTAAACAGATCGATTGCCCAATCACATTACTGCATTTTAAATGACGTCAAAGCGAAACTTTCTAGAGAGTTCCATGGAGAGATGACATTATTTGCATCCGTGTTCGCTAAGCCAATGAAAATTCGCGCTCGTTTGTTTTTGTTTGATAAAACAATTAACTTTTTTGCATTTTTGTTTACATTCTGTTTTTCCGTTTATTTTTCAAGGTCATATGAAAGTCGCTATCTCTTAATCCAGCATTAGCGTAAAATTTTGTTTCATTTTTCAAACTTTTTTGGTGAAAGTTTCATTTCTTTATTTTTGTTTTTCAAGAATATCAATGTTCAACAAACTTTAGGAGAAGAGAAATAAACTCCTTGGTTAATTTTCAATCTGGGATAATTGAACAAACGGGATCCGGGAGGGTAAGCGAATACTTAGGAAATCACATCATGCACAACGAAAACAATTACCTGTCATAAAGTAAACAATGACTGAAAATAGAGAAGCAGGTACAAGACGAAGGGGGATGAGGTCACAGAAGATTTTGGCCAAAAATAAACCGAGATTCTGTAATATCTGATTCGTGTCTGCAATGCAAAGACAAGGCAAGGTTAAAAATGGTAACAGAGCTTTCTTGCGCCAAGAATGACGAAAAGGCGTAAAAGGTGAACTTCTGGCGCCAGTTGCTTGAAGGGTGGATAACGCTATCTACTGGATGAATCACTATTCACTGGATAACGTAATAATTGGCTTTGCTAGTGTTTATCCACTGGATAGCCTTATCCACGTTTCGAACAACCGAGGCCTGCTGTTCTGCTGAGGGGGGAGCAAAGGTGAAAAAAAATGTCGGCTACAATATAAACTACTTAAATTGATTCAATCACATTTTGACGTTTTCTGTGATCCATTACTTAACAGACGCACGGCAACAAGGAATCTATTTGTTTTATAAAATAAAGAACTACAAATTTTTGATGATGACGTCGGCTATGCGTCTGTCCTTTAATAGATCATAGGTGAGAGCCAATCAAAACGAGCGCATGATTGAGCTTATTATATAATAGAAAATAGAAGAATATTCAACAACTGACATGAATGTTGGTCTTCCCTTGATGAATAACTCAACTGCAGACAAATTTCCAAAAACCGTGTTCATCACCAAGAAGAAGAACACACCCACCCTGAAGGTAAAAAAAGAAGAGAACAAAAGAGTAAAGTAAAATAACATCAATTCAGCCTCTCCTTCAAAGCCTTTGAACATTTCGCTCCACATTCTCAGCAAATCACAGCGACGAGCAAAACAAATTATCACTTGCCAGCGTCAAGTTTTCCAGCGTTTTAGAACGGCTATACCACCATGAAGCAGATACATGATGATGACGTCAGTATCGTGGGTATGAACTTACGATGCGGTGAAACATCACCAGACAATTAAAGAGATTTCCCCATTGTTATCCGAGTTCCTAGAGGTTGGTTGCAATTCACCTAATACTGAGGTTGATTTAGCAACAGAACGGGAAGCTCAGTTGACGACGCGAGAGAACGCGGAAAAGTCTGAACTCTACTTTAATCTGACATAATATGGACATTTTTCTGCTCGCGCCGTTGTCAACTGATGTTCCCGTTCTGTTGCTAAATCAGCATTAAGCGCCGAAACAAACGGTTGTAGTTTAAACAGAGTTAATAGAGGAAACTGTTTAGGGAAGCAGGCAAACTTCAACGGGCGCAAAACAACGGAGCGCTTTCTGACATTGAACGTACCTGTCACCTGACTCTGACCATGCAGGACAGGCTAAGATGGCGGAAGGATTAGACGAGTTGAAAACTTTCACAACTTTCAAGACATTTTTTAGATATTTAAAATATGATGAAAAATAGTTGCATGAGCAATTTACAGCCAGACGTAATGATAAGTTCTAGTCACATTAAAATGACTAAAGAAATACTTATGAAGGAATGTCTTCCCTATTTTCTTTGCGTCATGATAAATAACATGATAAATAAACAGTCACCTGTTTTGAATACCGTGTTCATCTCTCTTGAGTTGATAATAAACTGCGCCGACAATTAGAGCAAAAATCATCATAACGATCAACTGTGGGGAAAAAATTAAATAACAGTTAGCACAAAATAACAAAGAAAACTAGATATCATCATTGTTCAGTCGGACCTCCTGTTAAAAATGGCGGCTACGCGGGCAAAGTGGCGATGGCGGCAAGGCTCACGCGACCCTGTTTGAGCTTTGGGCAACCTCGTCCCCAGGGTATTCTCGGCTTTCAACATGGCATGTGAAAAGTCGATAAGATCCTGGAGCGAGGTTGAACTTTGGGGTGCGAACGCCAAAATTGTTAGCTTTCAATTTGTAAGGTCTAAAGGAACCGACTTTAAAATGGTTAACTTTCAGTTATCGTAGCTCATGTCCACAATTATCATCTTCAAGCAACGAATTTTGAAATGTTAGGCATTTTGTAAAAACAGCCCTGCCGACTATGGTCAAATTGAAAAGGCACATTAAAAATTAACCATAATCGTAAATTCAAAGGCAAGGATGGGTTGTTGTGATGGTCGATCTGATATACACAGCCAACGCAAGGAAAGTTTATTGATTCGCCAGTTGAAACAAACGTTAGATGAAAAAGTTGGCAGCGAAAAACGTTTGCTTTATCAACGAGTCAGATGTCACTGCGTAGTGGCTGTGTTCTCAATAGAGTTACCAGTCTCTCACTAAACGTGATATATGGATTTTCCAAATAGGTCATTTTCGAAATATCAAATATTCAGCTTGATAATGAGGCAGTGACAGTGATAGAAACACGTTGGAATGAATGTGAAAAATATTTACATGCCATCCACTTTCCTTTGTCTTTGTCCTCATGCCTTACTATCAAGCTGAATTTTAATATATCGAAAAAGGTCTATCGATATAACCTTTACTACTGAAGACGTATGTTTATGTTGAGGTCTACGAAACATCACGTTAAAAATTCAAATTAAGAGAATTCTAAAGAAGTCAAGTTTATTAAGTTAATATCAAGTTTCTGTTAACAAAAACAACGCTAACCAGCAAATAGCTAAAGCTAATCCAAGAGGGTAGCAAGTGGGACTGTTTTCAGAGTAAATCTAGTTGTGAGTATTACATAAGTAAAGAAATAAAATAAGTATGTATGCACACCAGGAGGGAGGGGGGGGGGGGGGTGTACTTGGGTCAACGCTGGCCCCTCAGAACCCCTACCTCTCTATAGTCTATTTTATGGCCAATTATAAACCCCATCTTAGTAAATTTGGGTAAATTTAATTTTAGCGACCCCAACTTCGTCACTTTAAGTTTAAGCATAAATCTTACATATAGCCTTTTAATTGCAATCTCAAAAGGGAATGTAATGCGGCTAGTAAATATTAAATAAACAGCGCTACAGTTCTTTCTGTAACAACTCAACATGAACTCGTAAATGGCCTTATTGCTTAAGTTGTTCAGATAAGTACAAGGATCACTTCTTCCTTTCACGTTGGAAGCGTTTGCCGATAACGTTAAATGTAACACAAAACTGCCAACAAACCCCTTAAATTAAGCGATCGGATTCAAGTTCAGATAAAGGCAAGAAAAAAAGGTTGGTTTAATCATGTCCAAACAGCAGGATCACAAACAAAAAAAGGTACAGCGGATCCGAGGTTCACCCAAATCCACCGAAGTAGCCATGGGTCAGGGGAAATTCCTTTACTTATCTTGACATTTTGAAAATCTATGGAATGCCTTACGATAAGAGCACACTTCTAATATTTCATGATTTGAAAATTTCCAGAGAGCACATACACTGATGCTCATCTATGTGCTACACGCGAAACTTAATTCATTAGAAGTGGAGAGATCATAAATTACAGATACATAAAACCAATGACTTTCTTTATAGAAGTGTTGGTCGCTTTGCTCGTGGCAGAGACATGTTGCGGCCAAGTGTTTTGGGAAACAGCGGAGCTAGGATATTTACGAAAGTAAGCCTAACAGATAAGATATGAATGTCATTTTATTTGAACTGCCCACACTAACTTTTTTTTGTAGGGAATGATTGTCCCACTTTCTATCTTGACCTCTAAGCCATATGCAGAAAAGTAAAGAGATGCATTCATTGAGGATGACTCGGGAATACACGCAAAAATTCCGAGAGCTCCTACAGCAGTCGCGACAACATCGGAAGGTCAGCAAGTTACAGGACTACAGTAGACAATTAACCAAGGCTGACATACTCCCCGCATAAATGTTTTTAAGAATTTGACTTTACTTCAAAGAAGACTGGGATTAAACTTAGTTCCCAGAAGCGTTTCCTTTCGCTCCACCAAAACGGTGGAGCGCAGAAGGTTCTCAGTTGAGGAGTTTCGAAAGTTAATGCGCACAACATATTGTGTTTAAGGTTTGCGAGCTATTCCTCCACTCGAAGAAGGTAAAGTCTCCGCTTACGAGCCAGAAGGCTCATCAGGCCGGCGCTTATCTCCGGTTTCTGTAGGATGAAGCGACTAGGAGTATTTGTACTCCCCCCTGGATGGGATGCTAGTCCATCGCAGGGTTACCCCCAGCATTACGCCGGTACCCATTTATACACCTGGGTGGAGAGAGGCACCGTGAGAGTAAAGTGTCTTGCCCAAGAACACAACACAATGTCCCCTGCCAGGCCCCGAACCCGGACCACTCGATCCGGAGTCGAGCGCACTAACCATGAGGCCACCGCGCCTCCCACCCACTCGAAGAAACAAGACATAAAATGATGACATATCTCCTTGATCGCCATGACAACTCAAGAGACAAGAGATTCACTCCATATTATGACGTCGTGTTTGTTCTCGATTCATCCGAGTCGATATCCAGGGCCGACTTCAATGTCAGTTTAAGTGTTGCGAAGAGTCTAGTGACAAGGTTTGAGCCCGACTCACGATTCGCTGCAATAACATTTGGTGCCAATGCCTCTGTAAGCTTCAATTTAAAGTCACCCAAGGTAAGCAAAAGGATCAACTCAGGAACTGTTCTAATGGCAAAAAGTCGCCAATTGTAGCCCGTACCAGGCTTTCAGATTACAGAACTTAAGCAACGACAACGGAGACGGCAATGAGAACTTCACAAATTTACATAATCACTGGGCAGTTTGCACGCCCTGCACGTGCATTTTTCGCGTTTGTCCATTTCTTTGCCGTCGTCAGCAAAACAACATCGTAAAACAGCCAAATTTGAGGTTTTAGGAAAAACCTCAGCACTCGAGGATAAATTATAATCTTCTCGCCTAAATTAAGCACCGTTCCGACCAATGTGATTTTTGAGGAACTACTACAACCTTGTCACATTCAAAAGGTTGAAATCAAAGCGGAGCTCCGCGCGCCGGAGGAGCGCGCGCGGAACACCAAGATTAAGAAAATTTGGTAACCCATCGATGCCAGAAATGTTGGTTTTAGCTATGACGTCATTCGCGACCGTCTGTACGTCCATCCCTCCATGTCTGCCAATGTGACCTCAGTGAAGGGGTTTATGTGGTCTTTACGTGCAAACATAATTAATTGCTTTTTATGGACTGTTCGAAATGATTTCTCACGGAAAAACCTCTGCTAAAGGATGGGAAAAATATCAGGGAAACACTTTCAAGCAATTTTGGAGCGCCAGCTGGAAAACAACATTGAGGAATTGAGGTTAGTGATGAAGATAAACATTTGCGTTGGAGCCATGATTTTTAAATGCTACGAACTACTTCGTGCCCTCTTTTTCGCGTTGATAAAATGAGATATTCTAAGCCTCATTGCTATAATGTTTTCAACCGAACGCAAATGAGAGAAATAACCTGGAAGGTCTGCCTTTAGGCGTGTCTAAGTAAATATATTAGCAGAGGTGCGGCCAAAACAATAAAAACTGGGGACTGGGAATAAAAGGCGTATACTCTTCCCAAGCTCTTTCGTTTATTGCACACCTACACCTGATAACACAAGACCTTATTAAACAAAGTTAATGCAAAGTGTTCCTCTTAAGTCTCTTCACTGTTCAATTCTATACTTTCTATGGTTATTCACCAGCTCACAACTGAACTACTCATCAGTAAAATGCACCATCAAGGAGGAAACAAGAGCATACTGAATGCTCTCGAAACGACACCAAACGGATTGCTGCTGAACCGTGACTCTGGAGTTGGCGTAGGAAGCCAAAAGAGAATGGTACTGGTAACTAATGGGCCTGCTACTGAAAACCTACAGAGCTTAACTTGGGCAGCCAGTCGGATCAAGGCACTCGGACCAGAAATCTTTCTTGTGGCCCTAGGCGACAGGATACCCAGTGTTAAGGAGCTTGTCGCGATACCGAGTTCAACGGATGCACATTTTTATCGCATATCCAATATGAGCGCTTTCAAGCAAATAGTAGATGGGATTCCTGTGCACATTTTTTCCCGAGACTATTATTTTGATGACTGAGGACACAAAGCTTCTTGGAAATCAAATATGCTGAGTGTGATTTGTAGCATTAGAATCATGACTATTTTCTGGGTTAAATTAAACGGAGAGGAAAGAACGGACAGGAAGGAAATTTGCTAAAAGACTTCTGTAAATGCCTTATTACAGCTGAAATGGTTAGTCTTTATAAGAACTTTAACTAAACCGTGGGCAACGCCTAACAATTTTTCATCAACTTTGAGCGGTGTATCACTGATCGGAAAGATCAGTAGGTATAAAGAGATGCATTGATCAACACTGACTCACTCGGGAATACTCGGAAAAGAAAAACCCGACGGCTTTAAACATGAGTCGAAGATATGACCTTCCGATTACTACGGATACTCTACCACTAAGCTACAGTAGACTTGTGGTTGCTAGGCAACTGAACTAGGGTTAGGTGACAACTCCCCTTAAAAAATTGGTTGCATTCTCACCGCCACATTCACACATTTTCCAGAATATTTGTTTTTTGCGGGGATGAAATCCTCTATTTTCTGTGACTTTCTTGAATGCAGAAAATCCCGTAAACATTTAATAAATAACAGAGCGGTTGGCTCTATGGCCATAATGATCGCTTAACGAAGCCATTTCCTCGAAGAGGACGAAGTCGATGTCTTCAGTAATAATTTTATATGCAAGGTTTCCCCAAAAGCGGAATTTTTGAAAGTTTTATTCTTTGAAATCCAACATAAACGCAAATGTTATGCTTTAAAAAACAAACAAAACAAAATATTTAATCGCAAATAAAAACAATGCGTAAATACCCCTTTCATTCAGACAAGACGATGATAGCAAAAACAGTCCACTTAGGATACTAACGGAAAGTATAAAAAGAAAGCACAAGGGGAGCGTGATTTATTTTGGCTCTTCATGCAAGAGTTCCTTAAGATAGCGTGACAAGCCAGAAAAAGCCCAAGGTGAGCCAACGTGGGAGTCTCTCACCTGAAGAATTGATGTCTGTGGATTTCTCAGTATGTTTTTCGCTGCTCGTCCAGATACTGTTACCAGCTAAGAAAAACAAAGGCAATTCAAGAAACTTTCAATCGCTCATGACACCACGACGCAAGTTTAGCTCTTAAAATCCCATCGATATTTGAGAATATGGTGTTGGTCAGGAGCTCATCAAAGGGGTCTCTATCTCTCCCATACTTGGCATGGGAGTCTATCTTTTCCCGAGTAGATTTATTTATAGAACACTTCCCTTGGGAGATTCTGAACGCACACTGTTGTAAAAGCCAATCAAAACAGAGGTATCTCAGCGTCAAGGGAAACATGATACTTTTCGCAGGAAAAACCTGTTCCTAAAAATGAATTTACTGTTATGTTATGTTATTTATTTATTTGAGCAGGTTGAAGTTGTGGCAGCTATTTAGCTGATGTGGACCTGCTGTACCCACCCACCCATATACTCACAGAGGACAGCCACAACACCGCGAACTTCATCCCCTACTCTTCTCGAATAGTGTGTGGGTTCTTTAACGTTAACGTCCCACAGGAAACTAATGAACATGGAAGATGTTTGTGAGACGGGGCCTACGGTTTATAGTCCTTATCAGAGAAGACTTGAAAGTCTAACCATTTGCGGATGTAATTACAAAGGCAGCACTTTCTCCTCAGTTATTTTAAGACCCTGAGTGTTGGTCCGGCCGGAGTCAAACTCACGACCTCCCGCATGGCAGCCCGGTGCTCAACCAACTGAGCCACACTCGGGAAAGTGTTGATTCAAGGAATTAGTGGAGATAGAGGCTCCCCTTAATGAACTCCTGGTGTTGATCTCTCATTCATTCTGTTCTGGGGGCACCTGTGAATTCTACTTGTTACTCAGTTAATATTGCAAACTGCACGGCTGCCATTTGCGCCATAAAGCAGTCTGGCAAAAGTCCCCCGCAAAAATATTGAACATTGCCCCTGAAAAGCCCCAAGGGGAGTGGTTAATTAAGCCCTCATTCGTATTCAGAATCGAAAGACAAGTAACCCATCAGCTCACCTGACTGCAAAATGAAGTAGCATAGGTTATCTTGTCCCCTTCAGAAACTACCACGCTACCCTGGCTGGCAGAGAATTCCTCCAGGATTGGCTTTGTGGAATCCTGGACAATTTTAGCAAACTGTGACTTCCTGAAGATCTCCGGCAAATTTGGCGGTTTAGTTGAGGAATGGCCCTCTCCCATCGACACAACAGTTGTTTCTAAAAAATAACAATCATGTTATTAGTTATATCCTTTGTTTTGAAAAAAAGTTAAAGCTACAATCCGGGTCAAAAGACTTCAGGTGCATCTTGCGCCATTATCAAGATTACATAAAGATAAAATGCGGTTTGTGAAAAGGCTAAGTTGAAACGAGCTTGCATAAAAGAGTGCCAAGCTAATTACATGAAGACTTTAGCATGAAGAGAATCCGACTGTACATTCAATGCTGGTTTAAGATATTGAATACACAGCATTTCATTAACAAGGCAGTCAAATTTCTTCGTGCATTTCTTGATTACATTGAAGCGTGCTAGGAAATTGTTCGGAACAGCAGTGTTATGTTCTTTGCAATAATACCTCAGCTTACGGAAAACTTCTCTCAGACGTTCAAACATTTTTGAAAAATGCGCCCAAGATGATGGTAGCCGGTGCGCGCGATCAAGTATAGTGACGAGCAAGCCATGCTTGTAGCGGCTGTCCACATGGCTGTGATAGTGCAGGAGTAGCCCTGTGTTTGTCGGTTTAACGTAAACCTTTGTTTCAACACATGGTGCGCGATTCAAAAGCTGTACCCCATTTTATCTTTATGTAACCTTGATAATGGCGCAAAATGCACCGAAACGTTGGTTTTTATTTCTTGTTTTATGTATTTCTAAACTTTGACAACAATAGCATCTTTCCCGGTCGGATATCAAAGTGAGCTGTTTTTCTAAAATTTTACTAGCTGTTATGTTATGTACAGTGCACAACACTGAAACCAGTCAAATGTTGGGCGAAAAGTAGAGAATTTACTGTACAGGCTTCCATCGTTATATGAGCAACGCGTGTTCTTCTTTCGCTGCCCAACAGTTTTGACCAGGATTTTAGTTCATTGTTAAGTTATAACATCCTGGGCATTTTAGCGTGACAGCGAGTAAATATTAAACTAGCTGCACAAGAATAAATTAAATAAGAGAATGTTAAGTTCTGGATTCATAACTGTAAAAGATTACGACTCAGAAAGGTATAAAATCACGGGATCGAAATATTTCGGCTGCATTACTTTGCCTTCATCAGTCGGACTAGTAGTGAGTGGTTGCATAGCAGTCACAAGACGGAAAGCGGTCAAGTGCAACATCTCCTCTACTATCGAAATGAAGATTATCGACAATTCCTAATTTTCTCTGGATTGAGTGTCATTGTCAATTTAGATTACCCTGTCCCAGGACTGCATTCCTGGACAGGATTTAAGCCCGGAGCACCTACTTTAAAATTGTCTTTAAATTGTCTTTGAAAAATGCGTGGTTACCCCCAATTTTCTTACTAAGGATACTAAGGACACTTACTAAGATCTACTTTCTCCGGATAGTTTTAAACTGCGCAAAAATATCCCTGTATTAGTAAGCATCACCGATAGGAAATCCGAGTATCTCGAGATGCGAAGAACGTATGCACAATAACAATAGTAGGCACCGTCCTTAAACTTGTTTCTTAGCGGGTGATAATACACGTTTACAACCGCATTGGGAAGAAAAAATATTGAGATATTAAAAAATAATAATGTTCTGGCAGCTAGCGATGTGGTAGTCTAGTGGTTAAGTGAAAGGGTGTTAAATTGAACATTCCCAGGTTCGAGTCCTCCGAGTTCAGGCATTGGGGTTCGGATTTTGAAAACAGATTTAATTTCCCATAATCCCTATCAAGCGCTATTAAAGCGTCCTAAATTGACGATAATTGTACCGACGTAATAGTCAATTTAGGATTAGGATTAGGAATTGTCGATAATCGTCATTTCAGAGGTAGAGTATGGGTTGTCAAGTGATGGGTTTTAACTTGTTTCCATATCTCAGAATGCCCTTGGACGATGAGCGCCTGGGAACTAAAACAGATTTACTTGGCTCCAGATTCCGCTGATTGAGAACGAACGCGGTCTTTGGCTGGTGATGGAGCCTATTTATTCCACTGACATTAAATTATTCGACTTAATATAACTGGTACTTTCAACAGCGGAAGGAATAAAACAATGAGGGATTCAGGAGGGGAGGGGAGACAAGGGTTAGCAGATGGGAGGTAGAGAAAGAAAGGAAAAATAGGGGAGGAGTCAGACTATACCTGAGCTGTTACTTAATCGGTGAGCAGCGTCACATTCGTTTATTACATCCATGAAAAAGTCTGCTGGATTATTATGTGGTTCACAAACAAAACCTTTGAGCAAAAAATAGAAACGTAATCATGAAGGAAGATATATGCTATCTAAATGTAACGTGCGTGCGGACTATACAAATCACGCATAGCCAAAAATCCTACATTACCCGAAAATGAAAGAAAGAAAGGCTGAGATGGGCTGAAACTTAATATTGTAGGTCAATTAAATCAGAGGGACTCAGCCCGTTTTTACTGAGGTGGTAAGGTGTTCAACTTTAGGTAACAACTTCAAAACTATGGGCATTGAAATCTTAAAAGCAAGATTTATCCATTGCAGAATGTAGAAAGTTCAGTTTCACAGCGCAATGCCTTTTTTTAGTCTAACTCACTGAAACGTCAATCACAAAATAGCCATATGAAGAACATATGAGGCCGTTGACGGTTGCAAAATTACTTGGGTTAATTGCAAATGTACATAACCCACATAGCCAATCACACGCAAAGCAATTACGGGCAGCTCCGGAAAGGGCACCACAACACCGGGCTCTTCTACTTTCAGAAAGGTGGCTGAAAGGCTGAAAGCCACAAAGACCCTGGAGACGAGGTTGCGAGCAAGTTCTTCGATTGCCGCCGATAGGCTCCAATGTGGTGCAAGATTTTTGCGGCAATCACATGGCTCAAGAATACAAAAGCAAAGCAATGGGCGAAATTATATTCCACAATCGGGTGAAAAGCGCATTACGAACTATAATAATTACCTATATCCTCAAAGTACTTCATTGCTTGATTTGCGGGGCCCTGGTACACAAACTCGCCATTGGACAGTAATGAAATGGTGTCAAAGGTCTTAAATATAGAGTAGCGAGGCTGGTGTATGGACATAATCACGGTTTTGCCACGGTGACCGAGCCTATAAAGGATAAAGCGACAGTAAATGACATTGTGAAAACTGATGGGCCATGAAACTTATCCTCAATGACCGACAGTCTACACGGCGCTACAATGGGGGACAAAATTCCAGGTGGCAGTCAACGAAAACGTTTTTTAAATACGGAAAAAATATCGTTTATTTCACTCGAGGAAGAAGAACCTGAATTGCGATAAGAGGGGGTGTTTACCGTTCCCCCCCTTCCCCCTCCTACAATGTTGTTAAAAGCAAACAGCTATACTGCCAGTTTGGAATGTACAACATTTTTTTTTTTTTGGGGGGGGGGGAGGAGGGGGTTGTGGTGCATAGATTAATCTGCATGTCGCGAAATGTCCCAAGAATTTTAAACGAAATGTCCCAAGAATTTTAACCATCATTGTAGTTCTTTTCCACCGGTTAGAAATAGGACGATTAGAGTGTCTGCCTTCGTCATTTATTTGTTGTGAGTAGTACTAACAACGCTCTAAGCAACAGTTCAATTACACCTGCAGTGATTACTTGACTGGTAAGACTTAAATGAATCTTAACGACCGAAGCCTTGTCCACTCCATTGAATATACCATATTCGTATTCTCAGTATTAGTTTGAAAAGGCATTAATATTCTTTTATTACGTTTAAACGCTGGAAAACGCCAAGGAAAACGCTAAGGGACAAGGTCAAATTCTGTAGTGAAAAAATTCGACCGCGTTCTTTCACACACATTCTCGAGTGGCTGTTCACGCGCACGAATTCCTTCGCAAAGAATATATATTAGTGAGGCAGTAAAGACCTTCCCTACCCTTGAAGAAGCTGAACAACGGACACACCTGTGGCTGCATCCAGCCCAGTGATTGGCTCATCGAGAAACAAAACAGATGGTGCCAATATAAGTTCCATTCCAATGTTGGTACGTTTGCGTTCACCTCCAGATATTCCTCGAATAAACTCGTTTCCAACCTAGCGGATGAGCAAATAAAATTAATGAATTTATCCACAGATGAGCTCCGTGGATGATTTCCATTTTTCTCAGTTCCAGAAATTTGCAAGAATATTTTTTCTGATTTGCTTTGTTTGATGTTATTTCTGGACAGCATCAGTGAAGCATTGTTTCTTGGCTATGTTAGGGCCCAAGAAAACGGCTTACCACTTGCCGAAAAATTCTAGAACTCTCAGGAAGACTGGTACAGTGCTTTTGTAGGGTTTTGTTTCTCCTCTAGCCCTTTTCATGAATGGCAATAATTGAAAACGCTCGGCATAATTTTAAAAGCAATCCCCTAATTTTTAAATTTTAAATCATTTCATGCAAAGACAGTTGCCGCTGATTTCATAGAGAATTGTGGCTCAGTTGCTTGAGCAGCAGCTTTCCGTGCAGAAGATCACGTGCTTAATGGAGGAGACTGCTTAACCCATTCACGCCTCAATCGCCCGAGGACGACCCCCCTTGACGAGTAAAATCTATTAAGTGTCACTCCCAGGGGTCAGTGGGTTAACCCATTCACACCTCAAACGCCCTAGGATACCCCCCATTGACGAGTAAAGTCGTCTGGCATTAGACAGAGCAAAATCTGTCAAGTGTCACTCCCAGGGGTCGGTGGGTTAACCCATTCACACCTCAATCGCCCTAGGACACCCCCCATTGACAAGTAAAGTCGTCTGGCGTTAGACAGAGTAAAATATGTCAAGTCTCACTCCCAGGGGTCAATGTGTCAAACCCTAGTTGGACCCAGCGATGCTCATCTTCTTAAAACTAACTGAGGAGAAAGTGCTGCCTTTGTAATTTCATCTGCAAATGGTTAGACTTTCAAGTCTTCTCTGATAAGGACTATAAACCGTGGGCCCCGTCTTTCAACCCTTCCTGTTAACCAACAATGTGGGACCTTAAAGAACCCACACACTGGAGACCATCGATGTTGGTGGTCTAACTCTCGGAGAATTGACAAACCGCCACGAGACTGATGTGATATGTGCAGTATACAAATGCATTACCATTAGACTTATCTGTACGTACTTTAGACTCCGCCACATGAAACAAGCCCAAGTCGCTAAGAGTTTCCTCTACTCTCTTTGAACGCTCGCGTTTACTCAGCTTTCTGGAGAGTCTTAAGGACGCAGAGAAATGCAAGTTCTCTCTCACCGTTAAAGTTCCCATCACAACATCATCCTGGAAAATTATAAAAAACTGAATGCATAGAGTGGGGTTCAATTAAGTGTTGAATGAACTTCATTCGTAAGCAAGTGGTTTAGAAAGCATCAAGGACGGTGCCTACTAATTCAAAGGTATATTTGCGCGGTTTATGAGTATGCGAGAAAAGCAGATGTTGACAAGTGTTATTGAAATCCAAAAAGAAAATTGGGGGAAACCACGCATTTTTCAAAGATAATCAATCAACAATATTTATAAAAAGCTTCAAAATACAAGGCAACGTATGGCGTCCTTTTCCAAAATGAAGCCCAATTATCTCTAAAAATGCATGGTTACCCCTCATCTTCTTTTTGGATGCCAAGAGCACTTGCTAAGTTATGCTTTCTCGGCGTGGTTTTTTTTAGATGCGCAGAACGTATGCACAATAATAATAGTAGGCACCGTCCTTAAATTAACCCACTACAATTCTTAAAGAGAAGTACGATCGTCCGGGTGAGTGTAGTCCTGAGGACTGATTAGGGTGACATTGAATGATGTTTAGCTAACCTAAGCGTAACTCATCTTCAGAGTCATGTGATTGGTGTAACGTCAGTAGATTGTATAAACGCTGAGGTCCATGATGTCACTGGTCAACTAAGCCGTTAGTGTTTACACCTAGAGAACCATGCATAGTGAACTATGATTCCATGCATAATCGATAACAAGGAAAGAAAAAGCGGACTGACACAAAACCTAAGCAACGTCAGTTTGAGTTTTGCATCGCCTTAAATACAATTGTGCTTTATTTTCCAAATCATATCCAAAGGCAACATCAATCACTGTTCACATGATACGTTTTCTCACGTCAGCTGCACATATTAGTCAACATTACAATCCATCCACCAAAAACACGTTTCCCTTTTGCATGGAAATTCTGTGATCATTTGATGCTAATATGTTCATAATACGCCGTCTTCCATAAGCAACTCAGTATTTTGATGAGACAAAGCGTACAACGACGTAGAATCATGTCACGACTATCTATGCCAAACAACATTGCAGAATTTCATTGCAGTCAGTGGAGAAATTTAAGTATTTCCAGAGTACCCCATTGAACAAAGTACAGGCTTAAAAGAAATCTAAATTTGAATCTATGACCGAACGATTGCGCCGTAAAATGGCTTACAACCGAGCAACCGAGCCATCTAGAAGCTGGTCAAGGCGAGTTTGTATTGACAGTGGGAGATGTACCAAAGCCAAATATTTATATTGACCTGCTCTCAACTGTGCGGTTTCATAGCTCAGTTGGTAAAGCAATGCACTGACATCGCAGAGGTCATGGCTTCAAATCCCGTTGGAGCCATCTGAATTTTTCAGGCGTCTATAATCAAAGACAGTTGCTTAAATTATCCAGATACGTGCGAGGAGCATTTCTCTCTTTTCGTCTCTTTGATTTTGGTACAAGTCACATTTTGCCGTTTGCCGTATAAATCTCTCTAATAAGTTCTGTTTTATTTAAAGACAATTCTAAAAGCTGTGTGTGTGTGTTTGTCACTTTGGCTTTCTTCAACCAACCTGTACAACATATCCGGTGATACATTTGAAATTCTCTGGTTGCTTTTGTCCATTAACAAGGACTACACCTGACAGATGTTTTCGATCCTTCCGGCCAGCCAAGATGTCCAGAAGCCTGAAATAGCATGAAGAAGTCAAGTATGTGAAAAACCAGGAAATAAAAAACAAAGATTGAAGACCCCCCAGAAAAAGACAGCTGTATACAACAGTAAATAATCGGATACCTGAAATCGAACAGTTACATCAGCCAATCATATTAAGTGCACTCAGCTTAATCCACCAATTACAGAATTTATCACAATAACCATAGCAACAACCACTTAGCCTACCAAACTGGGGATTTTCCAAAATGGACAAATTTGTAACAGACAGTGAAAAAGGAATGCACTAATTTTCCTTTCTTGGAAATTGTAATGGTTATGATTAATAGCAAAACATCGTTGGTTACAAAGGGCAGCTGTGAGTCATTTTCATGTGAAATTCTGCAGGGTCCTCATTGTTCACACAACCATGGCTGGAATGTGAAAGATAAAGACCAAATACAATGACACCATTAAAGAAAGCAAAAAATCTAACTAACAAGCAAAATACTGCATTTCTGTTGTTTGCAGTTGACCGTAAGTAATTCCTGAAGAATTATCCAAAGGTCTACTACACCAATGTGGTAAACACAGAACAAAAACAATTAAGATCTTTTAGACAATTTTCCATAAATTATTTACTATACTGTCCACTGCAAAAAAAAGGAATCCTGTGTTTTCTCATCACAGTTTTACATTTACTTGTTTCTTGAAGTCTCTGTTTGTAACATTCTGGCCTGGGGGTGTGGGAAATGAGGACTCTGTGATAATTCACCAGAAACGACTCGACAATCATCAAAATCATGTTTATCCCATTTACTGTTTGATGTGTTATTTACTTTTAGGAGGTGGGAGGAAGTCCTTAGTTTTTTGGGTCTTTGATCATGGATGGAGAAGTCTTAAGATTTTTTCATTATACAAATTAAAAAGATCTCAACATCCTTCATCACTGATCCCTTTTACCTCATCAAATTCCCTCACCACTGGGGTACATACCTTATCAAGAAACCATTTTGCTCCTTAAAAAGGGTCTCAGAGTAAAGGGAAAAATAAAAAGGATGAAGATAGGACATTTGTTGAAAAATAGGAAGAAAATTTGATATCCTATTATATAATATTATACATACGTTGTCTTTCCACTTCCTGTTGGTCCAAGTATTGCATTTAATCCCGGTTGCACAAGGCCACTTAAATCATGAAATACAGAAAGAATTTAAATTTATATTAATACCCGTAACCCCTACATCCACTCAAAAACTATGTCGTCTCTAACCCAATGACTCCTTGGAGTGAGACTTAATAGATTTTACAAATTTCTAGTCTCTAAAGAAACTGTGGTGCTGCTTCAATGGGAGAGTCAAGCAGAAAAATTTGGTTTTATCAAACGTGTTGATAAAGGTTGAATTACGACCATGAATGATTTGGAAAGCTGACGTTTCGAGCGTTAACCCTTCGTCAGAGTGAATAGAGGAATTGATAAAACCAAATTTTCCTTAATAGATTTTACTCTGTCTGATACCACACAATTTTACTCGTCAGTAGGGTCAAAGAATGGGTTATGGGAATGGGTTAAAGAATAAAAAAACTTTATAAAGAGCAGAGTTGGAGCAAAGGTCAGAGAACTGTGCACAAATGTTGCCTATGCCATGTTCAATTCCACTACTCCATGTTGTATGTTTGTTAAATTTGTTTGGGTCTCCACTATGAAAGTATCTGTTTATCGACTACTTTAACTTAACAATGATCTTGCTTGCTTCAATTTAACAAATCGAAAGTGGTTCAGCGTTGTCTGTACTCTTATCGACAATGATATTCGTCATCACAATGGTCAAAATGTTGTGGACTCACGAGGCACAGCTGAGTGAGTCCAGAACAAGTTTTAACCACTGTGATGACAAATATCATTGTCGATAAGAGTACAGACAACGCTGAACCACTTTCGATTTGTTTTTTACCACAATATTCAACACTAAAGAAAGTTTTTATTTCAGAGTGTGAGCAAAATCATGACACAAAGAAAGAGCAAGCATTGTCTATAACTTTCTTGTAATATGATTGGTTTATTTCTCAAATGGGCGTTCCTGATTGGCTATTACATTGCGTGACAAACTGATGCGAGCATGACGCGTACAGCATTGTCTAGACTCTTATTGACAATGGTAAATTAACCTATCAGATTGCGAGATTACAAGCAATTGTGGTAAAATCCTTTCTTTTCTTCAAAATAACATTCAAATGATGTTACAGTAGCATAACCCTCACCTGAGATTTTTGATAATTTGTCTCTCTTTCTTTATTCCTTTCTCCTTGGTGGTGACTGAGTAACAAATGTTGTGACAGGAGATTACTGTTGTACTTCCAAATTGGTTTGAATCTGTCGAAAATGACCGGCTTAGTGGTGAAGGGCCATTTGGTTTGGTGTCATACACTGGAACATCATGTGTTCTGTGGTTTTCCAAAGTAGGATGTTCTGTTCCTAACAGTGGTGTCTTTTCATTACTTGATATCTCTTGGTCCATCTTATAACACTGTACGCTGCGGAAGTACTCTGG
This sequence comes from Montipora foliosa, assembly GCF_036669935.1. Lineage (NCBI taxonomy): Eukaryota > Metazoa > Cnidaria > Anthozoa > Scleractinia > Acroporidae > Montipora > Montipora foliosa. The sequence goes on from NW_027179775.1 coordinate 549,773, forward strand.
TATCACTTTAGAATCTAAAATAGATGGGAGACATCAATGTTGCCTTTAAAATCCATTCTCAGGTTGAATCCAGTTTTACCTTGAAAAAGTAGGTTAAATTGGTGATCCTCATTTAACCTACCAAGGTTGAATATGCACTCAGATGAATTGAAGAAACTTTTTTCTGGAGCCTAAATTAAGCCTAGAAGGAAATTAGGGTCAGTTTTGGTTATTATACATGTACGTGGATATCAATTGACTTATTATGCAAAAGTAAAATAATGAAAAGAGGTTGAGCATATTCATCATTGTAGTGTAGTGGTGAAGACACAGGACTTATAGATCTGAAGGGTTTGAAATCGGGTACCGGTAAGTGCATAGTACACTTCTTTGTTCCCTTACTACATTGTAATGTTGAGAGTGAATAGGTATTTGTAGGAATAAAGAAATTAATAAGATGATATGAAACATTAACAAGATGTGTTGAAATGCATAAGACAGAGTTTGAGGGAAGATATCTATAGATGTTTTCTGTCCTTTTTGGGGGGTTCATACATGTAGTTGCTAACTATTCAACCTAAGTAAAATGAAGATCACCAATGTAACCTTGTAGGTGAAAATGGATTCAAACTGAGACCACTGCCACATAAAAGAACTATCAAATTATTATCCTATATAGTTCTCTTTGTAATGACAAGGCCATGCCTCACAGAGAATAAATATGATTCAGCTAAACAAACTGTATCTTGGTGTCACCCCTGCAAAATACAATGTAAGCCTGACAACCACATTTCTGACTAGACGTCAAAGCCTTATGCTTTCTTTGAAGAAAATTTTAAGAATTAATACATGTAGTTTCACACTAAAGACTTTGGCATACAACACACGTCTCTTCGAACATTGACCTCTTTGGTCTGGGACCCAAACCAATATGCCAAACTTACAATGGTTCAGAGAACTGTCTGTGTTCCTCATTTTGAACTAAACTACTAATGGCCGCAAAACACTGGAGTACAATAACTTTCCTTTATCTTCTGCAACACATGGCTGTTACAATGCATACATTGTTTGGCTAGCCTGGATCGGGTTTTAGTTTAAATGGAGGCAAGCATTTCGATACAGTCATTGGATATTACATGGCTGCATAGGAGAGTATCCTTTCCTATATTTGTACATTTTCACAAGTCAAGAGCTACCTTAATATTGGAGAAAAAGTACAACAAGTATCGTAAAAAAGGTTGCTGTTATTCATTGTGGTGAAGTACAATAATAATAAAGTTTTCTCGTTTGTCTTACAATGTGGTCACTTGTGATGTAGATTGCGACGTTTCGACTGCATACTGCTAGTCTTCATCAGGTGATGAGGTCAACTGGTTACGCGTCACCTTTTAAGCAGGATGCTCCACTGTGATTGGTTAATTTTCAGCAGCTGTGATTGGAGTATTTTGATCCTCGCTGTTTTGGTGTGTTGTTCCTTTGGCGGTCCGCTGTCGTACAGTTCTCCTGTGGTTGTGCTTCTTGATCGTGGGCATCCATGCTTCCGGAATTTCTATTCCACTATCCCTGTTGATGTTGTTAGGGTGAAGTCTTGTGTGAATTGCCTCTTTGACCATGCATGTGTACCAATGAGGATCACGATCAACAAACTCTACTTCGTTCCCCCTTTGGAACGAAGTAAAGCGAGGATCAAAATGCACCAATCATAGCTGCTGAAAACCAACCAATCACAGCAGAGCATCCTGCTTAAAAGGTGAAGTGTAACCAGTCGACCTCATCGCCTGATGAAGACTAGCAGTATGCAGTTGAAACGTCACGATCTACATCACAAGTGACCACATTGTGAGACAAAAGAGAATACTCTCTTATTATTGTACTCACAATATTTTATTGTACTTTTTTTTTATCTTTAGACCCTGTGTGTACATGTACACCAAGAATGGAAAATTTCTAACCGGAGACTTCTTACTCCAAAACCTTGTTTACTGATTAACTATCTCTGACGACAAGTCTCTCCCCTGGAAGGTACTTGAGGTCTGAGCCTTCATAAAATGTGTCAAGCAACACAAGATTGAAGTGATTCTGCACATGTCTGTGCTCACATTCATATTCGTTTATTAAGTGATACTTTCATCTGCATCTTCCAGGTGGAAGACAGTCAATCTCATTAAATGAATGAAGTTTTTAAGATATTAGATCTTACATGTAGAGAGACTTCTCAAAGTTAATTGCATTTCAACATACTCCAATCTAAACATCACTTAATATTTATACCAGTGTAAAACAGGGAGAGCTCACACCCTCATTACCACACAACAAATTTATGGCTGCATGACTAATTCACTTACTCTTCCTGAATTTCAACATGGATTATTTTTAATTCATAGCAATTGCAAAATGCACTGTCACTTCCATTCTCTACAATTTAAATATAATTCTCTGAGAACAATAAATAATTATTTATTATTCACATGCAAGGCCTTCTAATAGATTAGCAATATTTACATTTAGTATAAATACACAGGTGATTATACAAAATCACAGAGCCTGAGGCGAATAATTGTTAAATATAATATATACATAAAGTTGCAAGGTACACTGCTTTTTTAAGGCAGTGACAGCAATTTATTATAATTACCAGCTGAAAGAATCACTTGATCACGAGCAACATTACTCGTGACATCTCCTGACACATTTAAGAGCACGCTGCGTTTTTGCCCTCCATTGCTTGCTTGGCTGTTCAATTCAATTTCAAAGCCTATGCCATTTCTTACTGAGCTAACCTGCAGAATACTCGGCACTTATTTGCATAAGAATAGCATGTATTGTCATAAGCCTCGTTCTTCACACGATGTCGCTACAGTATCTAAAAATATTACTGAAATGCCGCGTGGCTTAACACATGATTATGAGAAATATTAGAAACAACAGAAAAACCTGCATGATACTTGTTCTATTTAAAGTCATTCGCATTGATTGTCACAAGCCTTAACTCCACTCGAATTTTGGTTTGTATTTTATTCTTAAGCTACATGAATTGTACATAATTTGGCAGAATATTTATGATTAATGCACGCTCTAAAACTACTTTCTATAAATAGGGACATAAATTTAAAGAAATACAAACAATTTTGCAATTTTTTCAAGGGTTTCATACCGCCTTCGGAACGCCTGACGTGGACTGGTCGGTACGTTCAAAGGCTAGATAACTTTATCCTTTGGACAGGTCACTATCCATAAAATATACTCCACGTTAAACGTTGACCAAGTCTTTGGTAAACGTCTTTACTAAGATATGCTTAGATTGTGTATTTTCGAGATCACGTATGCGAATACTACTATCTCGCACAGATAGTAATGTCTATATTCGATTCACCGGATTTTAAAAGGTTCTCGGGCGTTTGAATCAACCGGGCCCTGAACAAAACTAGGAATGTTGACGAAATGCAAGAATCAAACTTATCCGAAATTATATCGATACATCAAAAATATGCTTTCACCAAGAGAACATTACCTTCACGATGCTTGATAATATATAGATTTAGCCAAGCCTAAAAGCGGAGCTCCCGGCTTGTTTAGTCTTACTGGCTGTAAGATTAGTGAAAATAAAAGGCTTTGTCCGCCTTTTGGTTTTCCCGGATATTGCTTAATTACAGTATATATGTCATTTTCCTCGCTGCCTAACTAGTGAATTCCAAGGTTAATTTCTCCTGAAAAACCGACTGAACGCATGAATCACGAAGGGATGATTGTGACATCGGTTTTTCCAGCGAAATCTACTGTTGAATTCATTTCTTAGGCAATTAATTTTTCTTCAATCGCAAGAGTTTTAAACGAAAACAAGCAAATCCTCAGCAAGCGAACGGAAAAGGAAAGAAGCCATTTCAGAGTCGACCGACAAAAGCCAGTGAATAGGAATCACGCTAAGATTAGAAATCACAGACGTACTATAGCTCGTGATGTGACAGATCGCAATTTATTTATTCCACTTTATCTCTGAAAACGAGATAATTTACATTTTGATGCATTTTATTGAAACACGCCAGCTTGGCTTAGAACCAGAATCGGCTAGAAAGGGCAAACTTCAAAGACGATCTCCAACAACTTACCTGTACGTTCTCTAAACAAACTTCTGAAAACACAAGCTGGTGATATTTCTCCTTATAATTTTACGAGAACTCATTGCGATTACATGTTTAGAACACGAGTGCAAAATTTTCTTGTCACTGTCGAGGCACATCGAAAAACAGTTAGGCAAGCGGAGTAAAAAAAACGTCGTGTTAGCTCGCATTTTAAAGCCAAACAAATCAGCGAAAGATCGATTATTTCTGTCCAAAAAGAGTACAGATGATTGTTATTTCATTCCGGTTCACAATAAGAATTCGAGTTTCATTCCTGAACAAAGAAAAAAAACCACTAAACCACTTTTTAGACATGCATTCACTTGAAATAACTCGTCCGCAGAAATAACAAACGGTTTAGTGTCCAAGAAAAGAATTTGTGGTGTAACTTCCTCCACCAACTTTAAGCTCTCACCAGTGTACCGTTTTGTCGTTTTTGTTCTGTTTCTCTCTTCTTTTGGTTTCTGTTTTTCTGTCATAGGCCGTCCAGGCATCTTGCAACCTTAGCAGATTCAAAATTAAAAATCTTAAGACATACCAAAAACTGTAATTCAGAGCAAAAAGCACTAGAATCACACTTGTGTTGCCGCCATTCTATTTTCAAAATGGCGGACGACAAATCAAAATCTACCACGTCTTGTCGAGGCTGTCACGCCGCTGGCGTTTCTCTGAGAAAATTTGCAAAAAGATGATCTGAATCTGCCATCATTCAACGATGCTTCAGAGCCGTCAGAGAAGAGATCGGACCAAAACCAGTACGCCTAAAGCAATAGAGTTTTTGACGAGCTTCGAAGCTTCATTTGACGTTCGTTGTTTAGAGTTTTGCGTTTCTTAAGGTGGTCGGTTACTCTTTAAGCTCAGAACAGAGATATGTTGGAGGTAAATTATTTTCGCGAAACATATCAAATATGATTTTTTTTTCGTTGATATGAAAATTTTTAAGAGGTCTTTAAAGGTGGAATTCCGATTTCATACACCAAGACAGACTTTTTCACATCGAAGTTTGAAGAGAAGCAGGTTTTTTTACCGGTAGTGTTCGTCTTCACTGTTGTAACTGGTTTTACACAGAAAAGCGAAGTCCAGTGCCTTATACTTTCACGCCACTCCATATAGTTTGTGAGGTTTTGGGGTCGTAGGTTGTCCTGAAATGCATATAGCGTACATGTATGTTTTTAACTTCGAGTTAATATCTTGTCAACATTGTTCATACAATGTAAGTTTTCTCGCTTTATAAGCCAAGGCGACAGAGCGGCTGCCTGTTATATTAAACAGCGGCAAATATTGACAACAAACCCTGTTATTTTCTTCCCTTTAACAACGTTTATTGCTATGTTTTGTGTAACTAAAAATAAAATATGTCAACTGTCACATCTGACTACCGGGGGATTGTGTGCTTTTTCAACTTTATGGGACTCTTTGCAAAGGGCGAGTTAAGTTTATTCAACAAAGTAAGCTGCTTTTTCCGTTTAGAGACTGAAAATGTCAGCAAAGGTGCTCTAGTTCAATGTGCAAAGCGATTTTTTTGGTTTTTGATGCCAGCAAAACAGTTCACCACACTAGAAAATTTTTATTCACTTGCTACTGGAATTTGCCACATGGATGAATACATTTCACCAATGAAGGTGAGTGATGCAATAACATTACAATAGTTGCAATAATAATCTCCCCTGAATTGAATTTCCCCTACCCCTCAATATAGATTCTACGCCCCCTTCTTTGTCAGTGCCAAAAATCTTCCAAGAGAACTGAAGCACTAAGTTACACAGAATTAGTCAGACAGGTAGAAAACCCTCAAGAATCAAAAGCAGGAGCTGGATATCAAGCAGAGAAAAATCGATAACGAAAACAAAAACTTTCACAAAAAAACATGAAGTTAAGTATTTGGGTTTAGCTCATTACGACAATGACATGCCAATGCCTTTGCAGTACTAACCCCCCCCCCCCCCCACCCCCCCACTAAACATGTTTCATTTCATATTATTATTTACATGGACAGAACAAACTGCATTGAACACGATGCACAACCCCATGAATTTCTCAAATTGCTTTTGGCCTATTATAAGACCTGTGAGTCAAACCACACCAAAAAGTTAGCTCACTATAATAAGGTAAAACAGATATCATTTTCATAATGGTTATGCTTTACAATGTAGCTGTGTCACCAAACACCCAAGGTCAATAATTTTGCTATTATCCCAACAGTAAACACTTAATGACTGGTCCCGAGGGAAACAGTTCCTTTTTGTTTCCCTAAAAATTTCAATGTTCCCCTGAGGCGCAGACGAGGGAAACAAAATGAACTGTTTCCTGAGAGACCATTCATTAAGTGATTTGTTATATAGCACAAATAGGATCAAAACGTGCAATGGGAACAGCAACGGTGGTCGTCGGTCAATATTTGCGGGCAACAGTGCACTGTTACCCTCTGAGGTCATAGATTTTGCACTGTTGCCTGCTCAGAGACTTTTGAACGACAAAAGTGTTTTTGTTAGATGTCATGTGACCTTGAAGTAACCAATAAGAGCATGCGCTGCTGGGGGCAAAAACAGTTATATAACAAAAATAATTATTATTCAACATAACACTTTTGCTGGAAAAACAAGATCAGCAACACAAATCAAATGTTGAATTGAGAGAAGAAAATGTCATGCTTCACAAAAAAGGACAAAGTTATAGAGACAACACAGTTTTCTAGAAAAATATTGGACTGACATAAAAATTAATACCATGCACATGTAACCCTGTGAAAAAGCACCCCAAATGCCTAAATTTCCAATATGGGTTTTAGCACAAACTTTTCCTTATCACGGACTAAATTCTTATGGTCGTTAATTTTCTTTCTAGTGCAAATAATATTGAACAAAACAAAATAGTGTATTGTAATAATCAACTGATGCATGTTTAGTATTTTTTCCTTTCATTTTCCCGAATTTGTTCTCCACCTATATATATCTGTTTGGGTCAAGTTAGCAGAAAGTTGGGGAATCCACTCAAAAGAGACACTTGTAATACCACTGGCAGTACTAAATCCTAACATTACTCAACAACAATGACAATATTATTTGTGTTCCTTTAATATATGTTTTACAACTAAAGGAGACACTGCATTTAGCTCTCTTGTGCACCATACAATTTCACAAGTCACTAGTCAACCACTAAACAAAAGGAGGAAAGAACTTATATGATCCAGACAAAATGGGAAATTTTGGTGGTGAACATTCTCCAGACCTGTTTGAGAATATCTTCCATGCCACAATGTATTTACAATAATGAAAAGGGTTTTCCGTGAACCAAGAAAGCTAATCTGCAGAGAGTAAAAGTAGGTTGCTGTACTACTGCACAACTTCAGTTTCTTCATAAATCAGGTATGGCTACCATTTCCTACAAACAAAAACAATGATAAAACCATTACACAGAAAGTGAATAATGACACAGTAAGCACAAGGGGAAAGATAATACCTTACATTATGAAATTTTGAACCACGGATACTGTGTTTTTCGCTTTCTGATTGGTTCACTCACTCAGTTAACAGCTCTTATACAGTATGACATAATATGGAAACTGATTGCGCCAAGTGTTACCACGCTGGAAACTGATTGCCTTTAAATATGTCCAAGTGTTAAGAATCAA
>NW_027179775.1:582500-602500 GCF_036669935.1 Montipora foliosa
TTTGCCCCACTTTTTGAAATTTCAAATTTGTTTCTTCCGTTGTACGGTTTCTCGTATGTAACCTTAACGATAATTCAGTGTATATGGAGACTAACTGACGAGTGGACCAACTCCGAGCTGGTCTACGAAACAGAACTTTATTAAAATCCGTATGTACTCAGATTGAGCAGCCATTCTACCCATAAACCGTAATATTTCTTTCTTGACCATTCGAAGCTTTCCCTTACTCGTTAATCTTCCGAACTAGTGTTTCGTTTCTATCACTGGAGATCTCCTTTGCAAGCAGCGACTCGAGATTGAAATAAGCTTTTGTTTTATTTCGTCTTTGTTTCTGATGCCTTTAGCTCAAAGTAAACAAATTTCTTCTTTCGATTTCGGAGAAACAAACGAGTTCGATTATTTCTTCGGATTGTGCCACTTGCGAATGACGTCATCCCCTTTTTTGGCGCGAAACGCAAATGAAAACCTTGCAGGCCAGACAAATCGACCTATCACGACGTCGTCGCTCGCTCATCCGCTTGGTGTCCGAAAAATCACGCTTCACTCGCCAAAACATTTTTTCTTGGGATTCTCGTAAGGTCGACTTGTGGCAAGTCTAATTTCTGGCAAGTCTAATTTCATCAACATGGCAGCTGTCAGCACTATAGCAAAGATTCCTTCTCCACTCAATCTTTCTGATCGTTTGCATCCAAAGCAAAATTGGAAAACGTTTCGTCGTGAATGGAAGTTTTACGAGTTAGCTGCTGGTATGCACAAGAAATCACAGGAAGTTCGGGTGACTTCGCTGTTGAATGTTATCGACAAAGAAGGGATAGACATACATAACACTTTCAATGGGGTAATTCTTCAGACGCTCTGAAGATCGACCAGGTACTCCAAAAGTTCGAAGAGCGTTGTTCACCGGCACGAAATGAGACTAATGAAAGATGTAGTTTTAAACGTGAGCAGTTGTCGGATAAAACCGCTTGATAGTTACATAACTTCATTGATGACATGTGGGTTCTGAACACTGCGCGAATCTCTTGTTCGCGAGCGACTGATTCTTGGTGTGAAGGATGACAGAGTTCGTGAAAAACTTCTTGGAAAGCGGGACCTCGACTTAGATAAAGGCATTGAAACGATCAAGGCAAGTTAAGTAACTCACTCTAGAGTCGAGCGAGCGAGATCTCAGAAAAATTTGCAGCTTCCAAAGAAATAAATGCAGAGAAGCACAAGTTGCAATGTCTTTTGAAGGGCAAGCACCGAAAATCACCAACTCGCAAGTCTCTCTCTCTTAACATGAGTCGCACAAAGTCTAATGAGTGTTTGTTTTGTGGTGGTATACATGCAATGAAAAGGAAATTGTGTCCAGCTTTAGGTCAAAAATGTAGAAAGTGTGGTAAAGATGGACACTTTGCTGTCGATTGTCGTGTTAAGTCTCAAGGGGCGAAAGTCCACGCAGTTAAAGAAAAAGTCTTCTACATTCACGGTATCTGTGGACAGGATCAAGCTTTTGTTTCTCTCGCTCTAAACAATTCAGTGTCTGTGTCATTTCAAATTTATACTGTTTCTACAGCGAATATTCTGCCTCTTCAGAAGTACATTTAAGCCAAAATTGTTCCTAAGGACATTACATTAGTTATGCATGATCTTTTAAAGAGAAAGGCTCATGGCTGAAAGTGGAACATAAGGGTAACAAGCATGACCTTGAGTTTGTTGTTGTGGATCAAAGCTTTGTTGCACCTTTTCGTGGCCTCAAGTCATCTCATTGCAAGGCATGGGTCTCCATGGTTCTCATAAAAATCATGGTATCTGATGATGACAAGAACTCTGTGAATAATGTAACTGAGGCATCCAAGCAAGAGTTAGTACGTAGTTACTGTGTATGTCAAGAGCGATCCCGTGCTTGGACCGTTCGCGGAGGTATTTGAAGGTATTGGCTGTTTGCCGTGAGAGTACAAAATGTAAGTCAACAAGGATGTTCCAGCTGTTGTTCACCCCACGAGAAGAGGAAGAGTTCCTGTCCCTAAGAAGGAGGCAATCAGGAAAGAGCTTGACAAGATGGTTGCTGAGAAGATTATTGCTCCCGTTACAGAGCCAACTGACTGCGTGTTCAGTTTGCTAGCAATTCTAAAAAAAGATGGATCAGTCCGGATCTTTTTGGATCCTAAAAATTTGAACAATGCTATTTTAATAGCATTCTGCCCACTGCCCATTGCTCATTGCCCATTGCTCACTGCCCATTTCCGACAGTTGACGATGTGACTTCTCGACTTACCAACGCTAAGGTGTTCACTGTATTGGATGCCAAAAGTGGTTTCTGGAAGCTAAAACTCAGTGACATTTCCAGTCACTATGCCACCTTTAACACCCACGTTGGCCGATTCCGATGGCACAGGACGCCATTTGGCATCAGATCTGCACCCGAGGTGTAACAAAGAAAGATGCATGAAGCAATTGAGGGTCTCCCAGCAATAGAAGTGATTGCCGACGACTTCCTGGTTTGTGGATACGGAGACACGGTAGATGAAACAGTGACGGAACATGATCAGAATCTAAGAGCTTTTTAGCAAAGATGTATTATGCTCAATCTGACACGTAATCCTCAGAAGATAAACCTTCGCCATTTCCAAGGGCCATTTGCTCACATCTCATGGTGTGGTTACTGATCCTAGCAAAGTTCACGCCATGCGTGATATGCCTACTCCGACCGATGTCAAGTCCCTGAAGAGATTTCTGCCGGGCATGGTCACGTACTTAGCAAAGTTCTTTCCTAAGCTGTCATCTGTATGTGAACCGTTAAGGCGACTGCAGCTTAAAGACGAAGAATGGTGTTGGCTGCCTATTGATGATGAAGCTGTGCAGAGTGTCAAGAATCTTGTTTGTCAAGCCCCAGAGTTGAAGTTTTATGATGTTACTGGTGAAGTCACAATTGAGTGTGATGCATCACTCAGTGGAATTGGTGCCTCCCTACTCCAGGAAGGTCACCCAATAGCTTTTGCTTCAAGAGGAACTGTTGTTTGTAGTTTTTGCCTGTGAAAGGTTTGATACATACCTGCACGGTCGACACATTGTTCATGTCAGAACGGATCATCAATCTCTTGATGCTATTTTCAAGAAGGACCTTGGTTCCTCTAGTCCTAGGCGTCTACAGAGGATGCTACTGCGTTTGCAGCGATATAACCTCGATGTTAAGTATCACAAAGGAAGTTTGATGGTTATGTGTGATCCCTTGTCCCGAGCTTACTTGGACGAACTTCCCACACGGACCGAGTACTGCCATGAGCTTGAGAAGATAGTACTTGTGGAGGATTTTCCTATTTCAGAAGCACGAATTTAAAGACGGTACTGTTTAGGATGACAACCTTTAGATGCTCATGACAGTTGGTCTTGAAGGTTGGCCTAAGTTTCAGCAGAGGTCAAGCCGTATTTCCAGTTTAGAGAAATCACTGCCCAAGATTGTCTCCTGTTCAAAGGCGAGCGCCTCACTGTTCCTTCCAATCTCAGGAAAGAAATGATTGATATGGTCCACTCTTCTCATCTGGGTATTGAAGGATGTCTGACGGGCTAGAAAAGTGTTTTACTGGCCGCGCATGAATGCCGAGTTGAAGGATTTGCAACACTTTTGAGGCAGATCAGCCTCGAGAACCACTACTGCCCCATGAGATTCCATCCAGACCTTGGCAAAAAGTTGGCACAGACCTGTTCCTCTTTAATGGGCGTCAGTACCTGATTACGGTTGATTATTACTCTTCTTTCTTTGAGGCGGATAAGTTGGACAAGACAGATTCATCAACGGCAGTTTAAAATGCAATTTAGCCGCCATGGAATTCCGGAGATAGTCATCTCTGACAACGGTTCGCAGTATGCTTTTTAACAGAATTTGCACGGTTTGCAAGTGGCTGGCATTCTCTACACATCACCTCCTGTCCGCTTCATTCCAAAAGTAACGGAAAGGTTGAGAGTGCAGTTAAAATCTGTAAAGGTATCATGAAGAAAGCAGTGCGCGGACATTATGACCCATATCTCGTACTATTTGATTATCGTAATACCCACGCGGAAGTTGGTTCATCTCTTGCACAAAGGCTGTTCAGCAGGAGGACACGCAATCTGTCACCTTTGTCAGATAAACAACTAGAGCCTGATACAGTACACCTACAAGATGTGCAACAAAAGTTGATTGGCTCTAAACAAAGGCAGGCTTTCTACAACAACCTAGAGGGTACTGCACTGCCTGAATTGCAACCTGGACAAACTGTCAGGATGAAGAAGCCAAATGCATCTACTTGGTCACAGGCTGTTTTCAAGGAAATAATTGGTCTACGTTCTCAGATTGTTGAGTCGGATGGGTGAACTTACCGACGAAACCGCAGACAGCTGCGATCAGTGGTTCAGTCAGAATCATTGCCAGTAGCGAAATCAGCAGCTTTAACACAGCGGTTAGTGCCACAAACGGATTCCCTACTGTTAACGAAACCTGCAGCTGGCCCAGTGGAAGCTTCACCTTCTACTCTGGTCACGAGGAATGGTCGCGTTATTAAACCACCTGCTGGTCTTGTTGAACACTGTTGAACATTTTTATCTTTTTTGTTATGCTCGGTGTCCTACGTAGATAGTAACATGGAGACTTTGAAACGTTTGTAGAGAGGGAAATCTTACCACATTTTTCTTCCATGTAGGTAATCATGTTTTCCTTTTATTTATTTATTTTTTCTATATTTTCAAATATAATTTTACTTCAGAAATCATAGGATATATACTTGGTAAAAGTGTTTTTTGTACGTGTTATTTTCAACTTTGCGTAATTAATCAACTTTGCAATTTTGAACACGTCAGTTTGTCTGTGGTTTTAATCTCTGTTTTTCGACTGAGTCACATCTCTGGTCAGCACTTTTGTTGTTCTTTTCTTTTTCTTTCTTGACTCGGCACGAAAGGGTCGGGTGGTTGGTTGCGCTCTACCCCTGAAGATTCGCAGTCATTTACGAACCTAATGGTGTCACACTCGCCGCTTTTTTTTTTGATTTTAGAGTTGTTTGGATTTGCCTCATGGAACCAGTTTTTCAATTTGCATAGGATTTCCTTAGTTTTCAGAAAAAAAAACCCTTTTCCATCATAGCATAGTTTTTTTTTCACATTTATTACGTGATTCCCTTTTTTTTAAGAACGAAATACTTTTCGTGTTCAAATACTTGTTTATCCGAGTCTTACTTAATTTAAGTTTCTTTCACTATCTGGCTGTTTTGCCATTAAAGTTATGAATTTCACACAGAGTTTGTTTTATTTGTTAACCTTATCTGAAGATTGAGAGCTTGCTTTGTGAATTTCTCTTCCCCATCATTATACAAACTAACCTTAACTTTTGTTTATAATTTTCTCTCAACTCACCATCCACACAATCAATGTTTCCCCAAACCACCTTCTAATCAGTGAGTGTTTTAGTTAGTGGAGAGAAACCCTTCTTGTAAGGTGGATTTATTTTGTCAACACCACAAGGTCGAAACCACAAAGGTTGCCAGTGAAACTGCTGATATTAGAGAGCTTACGAAACGACGACGCCGACGGCAACGACGACGCTTCAAAACAATAGGTTTAGTAAGCCAAAACAATGGCTCTGCACGCTCTGCACGTGCGTTTTACATTTTGGTACATTTCTTTGCCGTCATCTCCTAAACGACGAGGTGAAATGACCAAATTCAAGGTTCTGTGGAACTTGTGGAGGACGTTAGCACATGACGATGAATTTTCAGTTCTCTCTCTACGCTTCCAACCCACTCACACCTGGTTAATTCCTCGACAGTTACTACACATTTTTAACGCAAGACGACATGAAATAGTTTCTTAGTGATATTAATAACGCGAACTTGTATTTTTAAATGAAGTCCTCGTTCCCGTCGGCGTCGTCGTTTCGTAAGCTTCCTAATTTTTTGGATTCTAAAGAACCGACCCTGCAGTCGACGTTCGGAGGTGTGACGTAAAAGTCAGGTTTGTTGGCTTAAGAAATTTACCCTGGAAGCCTACTCTCTGCGCTCTTATGTAAAGTCTTTCATGAGGGTAGTACGTAATAACCATAGGCTAATGAACTAGTCGCCCTCAATCAGTAATTGATTGAATATTCCAGATGCTGCATTTTTAAACACGTTCTATTGTATTCGAGACCTACTTTCTGAGAAACATTGCTGGAAAAGTTTTTAATTTCACTCAGAATTTGTTTTATTTGTTAAAGTTATGTTGAGGTTGCAAGCTTGCTTTGTGAATTTCTGCTCCTCGTTTTACAAACTTTGATCACGAACTTTGTATTGATCAATACATTGTGCAATCATTTGATTGGTTGAAAGTCATATGACAAACTTCCTGTCTTATGAAAATGTTTTTAGATACATACAAATAAGTGAACTTAAAAAAAAAAAATTCTTAAAAGAAGTCAAGAGTGACGGCATTTTATAACTTCCAATAAACGAATCCTTTTAAAATTATTTTGCACTTGACCTTTCTTATGCATCTAGGGACATCCGGCCTCAGCAGTGGACGATCAATACAAAACTTGAATTTATACCGATACACGATCACTAACTTATTTACTATTAAGTAACAATAGAATCGACCAAAAAAACAAAAATTCAAACAAGCAACAGAAAAATAATAGAGGAGCAGTTAGGATCAGTTGCTTTGTTCTTTTTTGTCACGTCTATTGTTACCTAATGCTTAATAACTTATTTATAGTAATCGTGTCTATATAAAGTCAAATGTTGTAGTTAGTAAAAACCTCTGTTAAAGGATGGGAAACATACCAGGGAAACAATTTCAAGCAATTTTAGAACGGCAGCTGGAAAATAATATGGAGAAATTATGGTTAACTAGTGAGGAAGATAAAAATTTGCATACGAGTTGTTTTTATGAACGTTTGTGAACAATGTTTTTTAAATGCCACGAACCACTTCGTGCACTAGATCATCAAATTAAACTCTTATGAATGAATATTTCATAATTTGGATCTAAAAAATCGGGACGTTTGGGTAAAAACGGTTTTGAACAACTGTTCAGGGTTTTTGCCCACCCCAAGACCGAAGCTAATTAACTATTGAAAAACACAATTGCCATTGTTTGTCGTCATAGAGAAATGATAGGTGTTGACGTGTATAATTAAAAAGAATTTATGCAAAATTCACGGATGATTCTTTTTTAGCCAAATTTGCTGGAAAAATTGATTACCTACAAAAAAATTTCTTTTTCAACTTTTTGTACCAGAACATGCAATTTGAATTTTCCTCCCTCTCAAATATTTCAAATATTTTGAAATATTCTCTCCGAATTTTTGTACTTACGGTTATTTTTGTCTGATAGTTCCTTGGTTTTTATGCTGAATATATATTTTTTCACTGACAAAGCTACTTTATAACCTTTAAAGTGAGAGATTGCAAGGCACATTGCTATAAATATAAGTTTAGACAGGTTAATTAGTATCATGGGACTTTGAGGACCCATGTTTTCAACCAGAGGAAAATGAGTTTTAAATGATTACATTGGAGTCACCTGGTTGCATGACTACCTTATAAATTATTAATTAGCTTATCAAATGCTACATTTGTCAACTCAAATGAACTATTCCGTTTTCGACGTACAAGCCTGACGCTTCGAATAAGGGAAATTTACTTGGCTCCTGTGACGTGTTCTATACCAGGTATGCCTAGACTTTCCGTTGGTCTGTGAAAACGTTTAATTAAGGGTTTACGGCAAACCCAGGAACTTCTTAAGTGGGCTTTATCACAGCTGTGCAGTTCTTGTTGTGTCGTTTTACCATTTACACGCCCCGTCTCACTATACAACTTAACGCTAACTCACAAATTACTTTAACCCAACACAAGCCAAAGCTTCGTGACGGCAAAATGTCTGTCGAGCATACATAACTCAAGTTACAAAAAACAGAGATCAACTTTGAAAACATTTTCAAACGAGGAATGGAAAATAGGGAACGGGGAATGGGGAACGAGGTATCTTTAAAATGGGAATCTTTAAAAGCGGGAATCTTTAAAATGGGGAACCTTTAAAAGCGGGAATCTTTAAAAAGGGGAATCTTGAAAACGAGGATTCTTGAAAACGGGGAATCTTTAAAAGCGGGAATCTTTAAAAATGGCAAACGCATAAGGCGAAGAAAAACTGTCAAACAAAAAAGATATAACAAAGAAAGGGAGACAAACGAAATATTTCCTAAAAATCTCTCAGAAATTAACTGAAAGCCAAGTAAGCGTACTGTCAAAAGGGCTTCGATTTATCCCGACACCCGTGACTAACGAAAACGAAATCAATACAATACAACACAATACAATACAATACAATACAATCAAACGAGAATTGTTGGCTGATTTCGAACATTTTGCAAGACGAATGGTCTCCAATACATATTTCACGGAAACGACAAGGGAAAACATCCGTCCCATGTAAAATCGAACTGGGTTCCACCAGTACAACCCTCTGCTGCCCTTGAAAGCTACTTGAAAAACGTTGAAGTTAGACTTCCTGAAATAACAGTGCAAAAGCCAAGATACAACTTGTCACGCAAGGAATATATAGCAGTGAAAGAGTTGAAACAAAACACGGCTATAAAACTAAAAAATGCGGGTAAAGGGAGCACAACAGTGATCCTCAAAATAATCGATAAACTTCAAGAAGGCCTGATCCAACTTAAGAACAGGGACCACCCCGTTCCCCGTTCCCCGTTCCCCGTTCCTCATTTTAAAGATAGTCATTTTCGGCTGAACAGTTCTCAAAAACCCCCGTCACAATCCATTTTAATCGCCTTCAATTTTGCCTATTCCTGCCTCGAATAGTATTTGCTGCCTTATTCAAACCTTACTTCAATGCTGTAAGTAGTTATCTTTATGTTTCTCTTGATTTGTTGGTTGGCAGTTTGCAGTCGCTAAATTTGGCTGCATTTGGTGACACTGCCTCTTTACGCAGAATAAAACATAGGATTCCCAAGCCACTTAAATAAAAACCTTAAACGTCTTATTTTGACATCACCTCGCCAAGCTCTTGCAGTCGTTGCTTGCAGGTTTGACTTTAAAATAAGGTTTTTAGGCTTTAAAACTTTACCCTGGAAGTCTATATGTAAGATTCCTGATGCTGCTTGCTTAAATTAAACACATCCTACTGGATTGAGACAAACTTTCTGAAAGCTTTACTGACAAAGTTTTTTTAAAAACAAACTTTGTTCACAAACTTAAAACATGTTGTGTAATCATTTGACTGATTGAAAAAAATCATATGACAAACTTCCTGTCTTCTGAGAATGTTGTGCGATGTAGACAAACAAGTGAATATCTTATCTTGAAGGAAGTCAAGAGCGACGGGATTTTATAATTTCCAATGAAATATTTTGCAAGTTTGAAATATACAAAGAATAGTTAGTGGAAGATCAGATGTTGTTCCTCAGTTATTCATTTTTAAAAAAAAGATAATTCTAATTATTTAAAGAAAAAAATAATTATGCAGTTTAACAAGCAAATAGCGATGACAAACATCAGATATAAACTCATCCTTTAACATTATTTTTTACTTGTCCTCCGTATGCTCCTACCGTACATCCGGCCTCAGAAGTGACGGTTAATACAAAAATTGAATTTATATATATACGATTACTAACTTATTAACTATAAAATAACGGTCAGTTCTGAGGATGTATGTAGAAGGATAAGGAACGTCAAGTAAAATATAATTTCAAAGGATGCGTGTATACCTGGTGTTTGTCACCGCTGTTTGTGTATTGTTCCTGACAAAACTGAGACGGTCAAAGAAAAAGAGTATTTGCAAAATGGTTAGTAAATGGAAGGGCGAAAAAAAGAGTGAACGAAAGAAATGAAAAATAAATTACAATATTAAAATTTTAGTCGAATTGTTAATTACAATTTTTTAAAAAAAAGGGCAAAATATTAATGGTCAAATTTGAACACTGGTTAAATTGTAAATGCTAAATGGAAAATATAGTTTCATTGGACCGGTATTGGTTACAGATGTGGTGTTTTTGCGATTTGGTTACAGTGCTCCCGTTATATATTTTTGGTGCCAATTGTTTTGTGAACCAATCACAAGAGCTACTGTTACCCCAGTGGTCAACAAAAATTTTCAAAATTTCATTAGAGCAAGACTACCTTTCTGGTTTGAAATCAGCAAGAAAGCGAAAAATGCATCACGCAAACCTAGCCAAGAATGAGCTGCAATCGAATCTTGTCAGTCTTGCCATCCTTTCCTCGACGAGGATTAGACAATTCGGGATCAATTCTCATATAGAGACAGTCACGATATGATTTAATGTAGAGTTTTCATTTTCGTTGTTGTTGAATCAACTGTTGCTCAAGATCGCCTATAATTAAAATTTGGTGTTTTGCTTTTTGCATTTTTTGAAATTTTCTTAAAAATTCAAAAGTTTTGTCTTAAAATTACAATTTTATTTTTAAATTTAGAATGGTCTAAGAGACGAACGCGACTATTTTGAATTGCTTCTAAATAGACCTCAATTCTTGCAAACAACAACAAGAGCAACAAAGAAGAATGAAAAAGAAAGTTCAAAAGATCTGTGACACTATTTTATTTCCCCGATATATTTGTATATTCCATTTTTGACGAACAGGCCTTAAGCTTCGATTAAAGGAGATTTCCTTGGCTCCAGTGAAAAGTGTCCAAAACCACGTATGCCTAGCCTTTCCATTGGTCAGTTAAATCTCTAACCCAAGGGTCTACGGCAAAACTCAGGAATCACTTAAAAGAGCTGTGTCACGGCAATAAAGTTCATTTTGTGGTAACAAAAATTCGAACAAACTGTGCTACGCATAATGCGGATGAATGGTAAAGGAAAGTTCAAATTTGCGCGCGAGAATTTTAAAAGTGAACCAAACGTTTCGAGGGTATTCGTCCCTTCTTGCTATACAACTTAACGTTACCTTAGAAAAAAATTTTTAACCACTACAAACCAAAGCTTTGAGACGAAAACGTGTCTGTCGAGCCTACTTAATTAAAGTTTCAATGAACAGAGATCAACTTTGAAAAACTCGTAGGCTGAACAGTTTGCAAAAACCAAAATCACAGTCCATTTTAATCTTCTTCAATTTTGCCCATATACCTGCCTTCTTTAGTATTTGCTGTTTTATTGTTAAAGTTAGAGTTTGCAAGTTTGGTTTGTGAATTAATTTATGTTCCTCATTTTACAAACTTTGTTCATGAACTTTGCATAACAGGTTGTCTTGTCATTCGATTGCTTGAAAAAATCATATGACAAACTTCCTCTCTTCTGAAAATGTTACAAGATGCATCCAAATAAGTGTCAAGAAGTCAAGAATGACAGGATTTTATAATTTCGAATTATTATACTTTGCAAGTTCGAAATATATAAAGAATGGATCATGGATTGTGCTCCAAATTGCATGGGAAAATTTATGTGATTACTTATTAATGGTATGCATGAAAAAGTATCAAGATGGCTTATCCATTCTCGCCACCAGAGCCTCGGATCGACTCAAGGCTCTGGGAAACTCCATGTAGGAGAACATACGCTGTAGGGTTCTTATAGCCAAAAATTGGCTATTTGAACCTCACGCCGCCTGCTCACCCCTAGTGCTAACATGAATGTACCAATTAGAGACGCTTTTGATTGTTCTTCACGAAAACCAATGTAAAAACACTTCGTTTCAGGGTTCCCCAGAGATCTTGTCAAGAGAAGAGCTCTGGGGTCGAGATTGGATAGCTTATCATACTTATGCAGAAGTAACGCATACGCATCACGAATACCTATTCACGTATCCCCATTTTGAGCCATCCTGTGCTTGTATTTGATTGGGTCTCAGTGAGGTTCTTTATTCATTGACCAATAGGAATGCTTTCCTTTACTTCATTTTGCACTGTGTTACATGAAAGCTTCTTTTCTCTCAGCCAATGGGAATGGAAAAGTTTTTCCATGTAAATTTGGTTGTCAGTAAGGTTTGTCTCAAATACAATAGACTTTGTTTAGACTTGCAACATGTGGAGTCTTTCATTAATTACATAAGAGCATAGAGCAGAGGCTGCCGGGTAAAGCGTAAAAAGCGTTGCTTTTGCATCACACCTCCCAGCGACGACTGCACGATGTCCTCGGAGAGGTGACGTTAAAAATATGAAAAATAAAAGACGAAAGCATGAGAGAAGATGGCGTTCTACCGGTGCATAAGTTTATAGAGATGCATTATGTCCAGCAATGTTGTGTTGTTAACAATCTTGTGGAGACGCTGAAGTCGACCTGTTATACATCTACCATCACTGATCAGTCAACCGATCAAAAGGTGCTATTAAGGCACCAGTGTTACACAATCTAAATGGGTAATACCCATATAATCTAAATTTAGATCAGTGGGTGCAAGCCATCTCAGATGATCATCCGAGTCATCTAACCATGCATGCACCGTATTTAGGTCTAAGCACCCATTTTGAATAGTGCTGATAAAGTGTGTTAAATCTAAACGCCCATTCTAAGTAAGCACCCATCTTAAATCGATTAGCTTTCAATATTGGTAAGGCGTCTCTATTAAAATATTATAAAAATTCGCTTTCATTCAGTAGCGTCCTTCGATGGTGTGGTGGTTATCGATGATTCCTTACGCGTGGCTAACAGACTAGGTTTAACCTTTTTGTCATCCATGTCCGTCGATCATCTTAAACAAAAAAAAATTCCTTTTCTTACCATTTTTTTTCCTTTTTTTTTCCTGACGAGAAAATTTCTAAGTATAAGGTAAACTTCATGTAATTGAAGTGAAAGAGGAAACGCATATTTAATGAGTTGCTTGGATGACTCGGATGATCATCTGAGATGGCTTGCACCCACTGATCTAAATTTAGATTATATGGGTATTACCCATTCAGATTGTGTAACACGGGTGATTAAGGACAGTTGACACGTTAATGCAGAAGAAGACAGAAAAACAACTTCCACCCTAATCTGACAACACCACCTTACACTTTAAAATTAACTAGGTGTGTTTTCGTAAGACACCTTTTGTGTTTTCAAACATATCAAGGTGTGTTGCTTTTAACACACCTCTTTATGATCTACAAAAACACTCCAGCGTTATATTCAGTAGCAACAAAAAGTAAAGTCATAAGCCAAAGAAGATTTCCAACTGCAAAACAAAAAAAAAAAAAAAAAAAAAAAAAATTGAAAAATCTTATTTGTGTCATAGTGAAGACTACAGGGTGGAATTGAACTGATTCGGGTGTAGGTGGATGTAATTTCTCCTTCCTTACAAGCAACTAAGATATACAGTTTAGACTAGGCGACCCGCTTCCGCATCACCCGCAGCCTGTTAATGAATGCATTATACAAGAGTGTAAAGAATGCTGAAGGGGTAGTTTCTAAAGAAACTGTGGTGCTGCGTCGGTGGTTAACACTAGCAAGATATCTGGACCTAAGCGATCTGTTAAGATCACCGATCGTTTCACATGTACCTCCGCAAATGTCATTTATTGCATAACCTGTACGTTATGCAATAAATTATACATTGGTGAGACAGGTAGACGACTAGGTGACCGATTCCGCGAATACCTTCGCGATGTTGAGAAGAATGACAGGGATGCATCTAGGCCAGTCGCTCGCCATTTTAATCTGTCTAACCACTCCAAAAAACAAATGGCTATCTGCGGCCTTTCCCTACATCTAGGTACGACGGAAAGCCGCAAGAATCTGGAACAAAAATTCATCTTTCAAATCGGCACCCTTAATCCTCACGGTATTAACGAACGCTTTTCATTTAACTAATATATTCCTATTTGTCACGTTGCCATGTTACCACCAATAGCGTAGCTCCTACTCTACTATGAAAACTACACGTAACCCATAATCCCTCGATTCGCTCTGATGAAGGGCTAACGCTCGAAACGTCAGCTTTTAGAATCTCTGTACGGTGGTCAATTTACATTATCAACTCCGTTGATAAACCAAATTTTTGTAGAGAATGCTACTGAGCAACGAATCAAGAAAGATTTTCAAAAAAATAAAATAAAAATTCATACATGCTTACATGGACATAAATTATCTCAGCTGCGGCATTTTTTTTCTTTATCTTTTCTTCGCATATTCTTCGAATGTATGAATGGTAATGTCATGAAACGAGTAAGCTTATTAATTTTTTCATCTGGGACCAAAGGATCGGAGGGAGATGTTACAATTCTTTCCGCTTTGTAACTAAAACCGTCATCGACAATTATTGTCAACGTAGCTAAAGGTACAGAGAATGTATTAAGAAAGTGAAGTTATCCGACAGGCACAGCCTGGGCGGGTAGTCTTCGGTTAAATTACAAGTACAAAGAAGGGTTGCGTTTTTGCAAACGTTGGCCATGCAGCATTTATTTTTTCACAGAATTAACTCTTGGAGGGTAATTTAAAGTGCTATTTTCTCCTCATGTAAACCATGTGAGCGTTAGCCCTACTACTGGTATTGGGCTCAAACAAGGACAAAGAAAAACAGTCTGACCAGGGTGGGAATTGAACGGCCACCACCTTCGCGTTAAATCACCGCTGCTTTAGCGACTGAGATACAAGGTCAGACGGGAGCAGTTCAATTCCCACCCTGCTCAGAGTTTTCTCTCTGTCCTCGTGTGGACCCAATTCCATTAGTAGGGCTAACGCTCACATGGTTTACATTGAGAGAAAATAGCACTTCAAATTACCCTCCAATAGTTAATTCGGTTAAATTAGCGTTGGTTACGAGTTTTGAACTAAACTTCCTTATTTCATTTGTAAGTCTGGATGTGACGAAATGCATTCGTTAAAGCTTAGGGGTGTTTGTTATACATTTATTTAACATCGATTGCTTTCCAGCCATTTTGTTCGCTGAGAATATTTTCCACCGTTAGGAGACAATGAAGATGTTATTTGACAGAGCGCACGCGTTCGAAAACATTTGGCATACTAGTACTTTAGAAAACAGTTTCAACAACACCTTGGTTTTCTCTTTCCTTTGCAGTTCCTTGCTGATACGTTTAGTTAAAATGTGTGAGGACCTAAGTACCTATTAAAGCGTATTCAAGAATGGAAACCATCGGGCATCTTGCAGTCATTATATTTTTGATGTGTGGTTTCTGGAGTAAGTAAACAACCTTTTATTGAATTAATCTATACTAAGGGTGAGTTTGCATGATCAGTCATGGGATGTCACTTTGAGTTCCCAAGAAGAATTTAATTCAATTAAAGGCCAATCATAGAGTCTTAGTTGATTAGCCAGTCTGTTATTCTCTAGCTCAACCGGGAAGAAGCATGCAAAAGGGACTTATTAGGGGGCAATAATTTTCATCTGATAGACGGCTTTCAATGCTTCCTTTTCCAGTCCAACCGTGAGAAAAGGAAGCTTGCTTAAATAAGCAAAAACGGCATGCTTTTCATGACAACTGTCAAAAGGATATAAACGTTGATTGATTTGCTTATCGGAAAGCATTCCATTCTTACCTTTTTTTACATTTTTCCTGCAAGCGATAAAAGATCGATGTTAAATTTTAAAAGGAAGCTGACGTTTTTTTTAAAAAGGTACACCAATTTTTTATTTATTTAAAATTTTAGTTTAAAGTTTCTTTAAGAGATAAAAGCAATATCAATAACGATAATAATAACTTTTGATGTATTTGATGTATTTCATTGAAACACGCCAGCTTGGCTTGGAACAAGATTCGGCAAATTACGGAAATGCAACCAAGAAAGTATAATGAAACTTCAAACAAGATCTACTGCAACAAATTACCCTTAGGTGTATTAAACAGACTTCTGGAAACACAAGCTAGTGATATTTCTCCCCAATTTTACAAAAACTTATTGCTGACAATTCGAAAAACTTTTTATTTTCACTACTCTCTCCATCACAGTACGGTTTCCGAAAAGCACACTCATCTCAACGTGCAAATCTTGATTTGGTGAACGCCATACAACAGATAAATATGGACAAGCGATTATTCTCATGTGGTGTCTTCATTGACTCGACAAAAGCTTTTGACACTATTGATCCGAATATTTTACTTCATGAACTTGAATACTATGGCCTTTGTGGGAAGATAAGCAGGTGGTTTTTATCCTACTTACAAGATCTAACTCGGACAACTCAAATTGGTCCACATGTATTTTCAAGGATCGACGTTACCTATGGTGTGCCTCAAGGCTCCGTTCTACAATCCTGGTCAAAAGACTTTCAAATTTAATCGAAAAGCAGTGAATTTACTGTACCTGCTTCCATCGTTATATGAGCAACACGTGTTCTTCTTTCGCTGCCGTCTCGCGTTGCCCCTTTCCCCCAGACAATACTGAAACATTCGATTCGTGCGATCGATAAACTAATCTTGTCTTCGGACACCGTGAAATATCAACATTGTAATGGTGGGAAAGGGAAGAGCGGGTAATGTTCCAACCGTTTTTCCCAGGATTGGTCTGAGAAAAGAATTTCTTGATAATTGGTCTCAAGGCCGGCTAGGTTCATTGAATATCATTAGGGAAGTGTTTCAGATAGTAAAACAATATGTTGCCTTGGTGTAGAGGTGGTGTAAGGAAGGATTGCGAAAACGGTGGGTTGCGTTACAGTCAGAAGTCAACAGTTCTCCACCACAGTTCTCCACTATTTAAAGGAAGATATTTAGGTATAAAAGTTACTTTTTTCCTTAAAGACTGTGCAAAAATCATAATATTTACATCGCGCAGAATACCTTTTTCGTTCTCCGGACATTTACTTCCAGTGCAATAAAAATTATTGATCAGTTAAATGAGCGGCTAAGAATGACTCAGATGGTTCTCATTGGTCAAATCTTACACTGTCTTTCTTCGTTAGGGAATTCTGCTTTCCTCATTAACTTGTCAGGGCGGAGCTATGAAACAAAGGATGTTTCAAGTTATTGTTTTTGTTATTGTTTCTCGATATCACACTTTGAGAGTGTGTTAAAAGCCAGATTTCACAAACATTTGAAATTTACATTTACCATTTCTGATCTCGCAAAATGCCTGTTTTATGACTTGCACTTAAGATTCGTGAATTTACTGGAAAAAGCGCTCTGCCTCAACATCTTGTTCGAAACAACCAAACAAACAAAAAGCCCCCTATTTTCGGGCACAGTTTCTTCCGTGCAATCGACAGAGAACTTTATTGCTCAATGGTAATCAGCAGTGAGCTTAATTATAGTTTGTTACGTTGTTCGTCCGTTCGGCCATTCTGCGGGATGATTTCTTTCCTATTCATACAAGCGCCTTTTGGCTTTAAAATATCACCAGGTGTGTATTTTACAACCGTGCTTCCCTCAGAAACAGCAAAAGAGCTAATTATTAGATGTTAACTTATCGATGGTTTTCATCTGACGTCTCGATGACCATGTTTGTGTACAGAACAATGCAGTAAAATGTCTTTTGGGAATTTGACTCTATTATTATGCAAAACTTGTGGGGCCATTTTCTATTGTTTTGTTTACCAACATGGCCCTCTCATCACGAGGATGCAAACCAAGAATTACTATACAATTGTTGGTTTTCACTCACGTGATCAACAGCCATGTTTTTCAACGAAAACAAAAGGAAGCGTTTGCATAATAATATAGTTAAATTCCCGGAGGATTTGGTCGGGGCACCAACATGGGTGCCTCTTCGTTGTTTAGGGGCACCAACATGGCGGTCGTGACGTCATGTGAAAACCGAGAATACAACTGGAGCACTGTTGAAAAACGCATTAGGCCATTTTTCGTTCAAAAAGGAACGCCAATAACTCATTTCCGAGTTGCTGCATGCCTCAGTTTGAAAGCTAGTGCTGGTGTATAACCATTCAAATCGAAATGAGTTTCTTATGCAAATCAAACTCTATTTCAATAGTTGAGCACTAAGACTCACTTTGAAACCCAGACAAAAACCAACTTGGAAATGGCCTATTGAAGATCAGCGAAAGTGTAAATAACACAAGATGCCATATTTTCTGGTAGCTACATCAAAAGCACAACCAGCAAATGTGTTTTTAGGACTGAGAAATATTGTAGCTAGCATTGTGAGTGAGCACTGCTGCCGTTGTCAACAATCGCTTGGGTC
This sequence comes from Montipora foliosa, assembly GCF_036669935.1. Lineage (NCBI taxonomy): Eukaryota > Metazoa > Cnidaria > Anthozoa > Scleractinia > Acroporidae > Montipora > Montipora foliosa. Next base: position 600,535 of record NW_027179775.1, read on the forward strand.
ACGCACAGACCATTCTGTTTTGTATGACACTGATTATTATCAGCAAGATCACACGCAGCAAAATTGGCGAAGCAAAATTTACAGAGACAAAAATGTGTCTGTTTACCTTCTGCTTTATTGTCTACGCGATCAGTTTTCTTTCAACTTGTAAGTAGTCGAGTTCTGCTTAGCAAAAAGAAAAGGTATTTTGCATCTCGAAAAGCAACCGCTAACTGCGCGGAGTCTGGGAAAGAGTCTCCCGAAAACATTCTTCGCCGCTTTTAAATTGCTACCTGCCGGTCTGCTTAATTGTAAAGCTCTTCTGATTGTAAATAGAATGTGCATGTATGTAAGAATCGTGTGTGCCTTGCACCCGTGCCCGAGCACCGTACCCAATTATTGACACGGACACTTACAACAAGTCGTGTCAGTTCACATTGATCCCCATCGAGCACCATGCCCGGGTGTGGTACTCGGGTACCAGTTGTGAACGACGCCTTACCTTGTGGCTTTTGTGTTTTGTTTGTATTCGTCAACATTGTAATGTAAGTGGTATAATTTCCCCAACAGAAGAAAGAAGTAATCCTCGCACTTAACTGGGTAGTTTTAGAAATTGTCAATTTGCAGCAAAATTTATAACTGTTATAAATTTGAGTTAATGCGACAACCAAGGATTTATATCACGTGTCACATACTATTCGAGCAAATGCTGCTGTCACCCCCAAGGTTACCTTCTGCTTACGTCACGTGCAAGCGTGGACTGACAGGTGGCCAATCATACGCAGGCTTTTATATTGATAGTACAGTCATCATGATTGGTCGTCTTTTATATGCTGTCATATGCGTCAAGGCCTACTTCTTCATTCTAGCTGCTCTTAAATTCCCCCCCCCCACCCCCCACCACCCTTAATTAATAATGGGCTCTCTGATAGCATTTGATACAGTCTAGTATGTTCTTCTGCCATAGCACCCCTCTTTAAAATTTTACCTTACTATAAGAATGGCTTTATGTTGTTATAGGTCTCTTTACTGAGCTTCCTGTTGTATCCGATACGGTTGATTTTCAAGCATTATTTAGTTGGATTAGAGTGGTTTTCAATTGTGTGGCGAAAGTAATTAGCGGATTGCTCTGGTTTATGAGTACTTCGCTCAGTGATTGGTTCAAAGTTTTCGCGGCACTGTGAAACCAAAACCAATCGAGGCACGCGCGTGCACATTTTCTCGCGCTTTGTTTGGTCTACTTGTAGTTACTTGGAGTTTTGATTGGTTGATTGGCCAAAGTAATTACCTTGGTTTTTCTTTTACGATACTCGATTGAAACTCACTAAAAAATGTCTGAATAGTTTATTACAAGGATCCCCACTTTAGGGGTCCTCTTTCATTGCGCTCCTTTATGATTGCATCGATGTATTTAATCGTTTGGTTATGAAAATTGTTATTTATTTAGTTTTTGTTGTTGCTGCATGTTCATCACCTTTTGTGTATGGTATAGACATTGCTTATGTTGCACAACATTACTGAAGTGCTGTACTTGTTCCACTAAAATATTCCAACTTCCTTATCATAGGCAGCCATCTTAAGGTTTCTATTATTTAAATAAAAGATGGATTCGAAATGAAGTGCTCTCATACAGGCCACCCTTTGCCCCAGAGACTAACCTCTTTCTTTGTTACCATAACAACGAGTTTAAGATTGTATAGGATAAGGACCTCTTCCACTGGAGATCTTGACCCCCCTGGAGAGAATTATGAGATAAGGAATTCTTGTGGGAGGGTATAGGAAAATGATCTATTTCAATTGGGATTTTCGCCCCTTGGAGAGGGTTGGGGGACTACGAACTCCTGGCTGGAGAGGACTGTGATCTCTTCTCTAGATCTCTCAATCGGATAGGATAAGGACCGCTCTATAGTGGGGGACTAGTGTGATCGCCTGGAGAGGGTTGTGGGGATTATGTCCCTCCTGCTAGACAGGTTTGGGACCCGGCCCT